>NW_005871214.1:809396-884470 GCF_000147115.1 Myotis lucifugus | reverse complement strand
GGAGGCGGGGGGGGGGCCGTAGCCAGACAGTCCCGCTTCTCCCGTTTGAGTCTGGGTCCCTAGAGACTCGCCCAGATCTGTAGCCCAGAGTCTGAGACTCGCTCCTGATTGAAAACGACAATCGCGCCCTCAGCCGCCAGCCCGCTTTGCGCGCGCACCCTCACCACCGCACCGCCGTACCTTTAAATTTTCCACACTGCGCCTCCGCTGAGCGTCGGAATGCTGTTGTTTTTGCTTCTAGTTGAAGAGACTCTCCTCAGCCAGCCTTCCCGTGGTTCTGGTTGATGTCCGCTCCGACTTTTAGTTGTATTTTTGAAGTGGTTGTTCGAGGCAGCAAACTCCGGTGTTTACCTATGCCGCCATCTTCGATTCCCCCAGCAAAACAAAATTGAGTAACACTAGGAGTAAACACATATTTGTGCCCAAAATGTGTTGTCCTGACAGGGTGTTTACTGTCCCATCCCTTGTGATACGTGAAAGACAACACTCTTCTTTTCTTCATCTCCAGAGACACAGTGATCACAAAAAGAAGTTTGAGCTATTTTCTAAATGACAGACTCTGGTCAAATTTGAGCTTTAGTTCACTTAGGTGGTATTACCATTAGTAGACAGTCTATCTATTCTCTCTTCAATTTCTTTCTAATCTCTTTTCCAATACCACTTCCAATGCTCTAGATCAAGCCCTTGTTATCTCACTGGAACTACTGCAGTAGTCTCTTCAGAGTCCCAAACTCAAATCTTCTAATGAAATTTATCCTGATCAGTACTCTTAAAGACACCTTCCTTACTTAGTCTCATTAGTACTTTCTCCTCCTCACAACTTTTCAGTGGTTTCATGTTATAGTCTCAAACAGATAGGAAAACTCTTACCCACCCAAATAAAACTTAAGGAAAACTTTTCCTTTCTCCTCTCACATTAAATTCATGGTAGGTGGGACTCACAAAAGTCTATATACCGTCAGTGAAAGAATAGTGAAAGAATAAAGAAAAGAAAATGAAAAAAATAAAGAAAAGAAAATGGGAAAAAATCCTTTTACCAACTGAGAGAAGGACAAAAATGTTCTCTGTGAATTTCATTACATAGTGGAAGGGGGGTGGAATTCCCATGATGAAAGGGAACAGCACATTAGTAGCTTATACAACTTTGAAGCCTGAACTATTCAACACATATAATGAAGGAATTTTAAAGCCAGAAATTCACTTAAAAATTGTTACTGGGCTTGCCCTGGCTGGTGTGGCTCAGTTGGTTGAGCATCATCCCGTGCACTGAAAGGTTGCTGGTTTGATTCCCTGGTCAGGGCACATATCCAGGTTGCTACTGGTCAGGGTGCATGGGAAGCAACCAATCAATGTTCCTGTCTCACATTAATGTTTCTCTCTCTCTCTCTCTACCGCTCCTTTCCTCTCTCTCTGAAAAATATCGATAAAAATACATAATTTTTAAAACTCAGTACTAGACTAGAGATAATTTTGTTATGTCTGGAAGATGAAAACACAGAAGCACTCTGAAAAGGAAAAACAATAAGAAAGCCAGAAGGTAACATGAGGTTAAAAATGTGCAGATTAAAAAAGGAATCAAAGAGAATTTATAGAAAAATATATATATATAATATATATATATATATAATATATATATATAGTCACTGAACTGAAAAACTCATTGGAAGAATTAAATAATTAGATATGAGAGAAGAAAAAATTACTGAACTGGAAATTAGATCCAAGGAAATTTTCCATGACTCCTTTTGGAGTACACCAGGAAGAAAAATATTGAACATTTAAACATTTAAACATCTTACTGTTTAAATGTTTCATAATTTAAAGAAAAATAAGGACAAATATTCTCAAAGAAGCCAGATAAAAGCATGTTATCCATAATGGAAGAAAGAGAAGGAAGAATAGAGAAGAGAGGAGAGAAGAGAGAGAGGGACACCTAATGTTAAATATTTATGAAGCACTAACTATAGAATTTTGAGAGAAAGACTTTATAAGTCTTCATATGTGAAACATACAGATATTCTGAAACATGTAAGGACTCAGGATATATTCCATTCATTTGACCTTTATAAATTAAAAGCAAACTAAAAAAGAAATCACAGTTTAAAAAGAGAACTAAGAAACGGTGTTAAGTAATAGATCTACATAACAAGGTAAATATCCAAATTATTTTTTATATTGTCATAAAATTGTATAAAATACACACATGTATACAAAACAACAAATCTGAGTTGGGCAACTAACATAATTTCAGAAATAATTAGAGAGTAGTGGGGTGAGGAAGGAAATGAAATGTTAAATTTCTCATCTAAAGTCGAGGTTTATGGGAGAGCAGGCAACGGACATGATGTAAAAACAATGTGAGCAGGCTTCATGGAGAGTGAGGACAAGAGAAGCCACTATCCCTATCAGAGTGAAATTGGTGAGGGGACAACTATCCAATGAGGATTGGTAGGAAGTTAATCTGTATAAAACACTTTGTAAAATCATTGTGTTGCCTCTGGAAACCTTTAGTGAAGACCAACGTTATTTTTTAATATTTTCAGAGTCAACTTTTTAAAAATGTATCACAGTACCAAGACTAGGTCATTAGGCTACAAGGATTGAGGCAATTTATATGGAAGTTACTACAAAAATATTATTTAAATTTTATTAAGTTTATTTGGGTGACATTGATTAATAAGATTACATGGTTTCACCCTGGCCAATTGGCTCAGGTGGTTGGAGTGTCATCCCATACACCAAAAGGTGGCAGGTTCAATTCCAGGTCAGGGCATATGCCTATGATGTGGGTTCGATCCCCAGTCAGGGTGTGTATTGGAGGCAACCAATGTTTTTCTCTCCCACATTGATGTTTCCCTCTCCCTCCCCTACTACTCTCTCTAAAAATCAATAAAAATATATCTACAGGGGAGGATTTAAAAAAGATTATATAGGTTTCAAGTGTACAAGTCTATAATACATCATCTGTATATTGCATTGTGCTTTCAGCACCCAAAGTAAGGTCTCCTTCTGGCAGCAAATGTTGGATCAATACCCTTTACCTTCTTCTACATTCCCCATTTGCTACTTTCAGTTTTATATCCCACATATGAGTGAAATCATATGGTTTTTGGCTTTTTCTACCTGGCTTTCACTTAGCATGATATTCTCAAGATCCACCAAGGCTATCACTAATGATGATATCTCATCTTTTCTTTTGGCTGAGTAATATTTCATTGAATATATGTACCACACCTTTATACAGTCATCTATTGAAGGGTACTTCTGTAATTTCCATGTCTTGACCACTGTGAATAATGCTGCAATGAACATAGAGGTACATATATCTTTATGAATAAATGTTTTCAATTTTGGGGGTGGGTACCCAGAAGAGATATTGCTGGTTTGTATGTTAGCTCTATTCTTAATTTTTTAAGGAAACTTTATAGTGTTTTCCATAGTCCTGGTACCATGTTACATTCTCACTAGTAGTTTATGATGGTTTCTTTTTCTCCACAACCTCTCAACACTTTGTATTTCTTGTTTTGTTGATAATAGCCATTGTAACAGATGTGAGGTGGTATCTCGTAGTTTTGGTTTGTATTTCCCTAATAGCTAGTAAAGTTGAGCATCTTTTCATATATCTGTTGGCCATCTGTAGGTCTTCTTGGGAGAAGTATCTGTTCAGATCCTCTGCCCATTTTTAAATTGGATTGTTTGGGTGTTGTTGTTAGGTTGTAAGAGTTTTTTACATATTTTGTGTGTTAACCCATTATCTGAGGTATTGTTTACAAATATCTTCTATTTGGTTGGTTGCCCTTTTATTTTGTTGATGGTTTCTTGTGCTGTGCAGAAGCTTTTTATATTGATATAGTATTTTAAAAAAAATCAATGTCAATACATGTTCAAAATAATTTTACCATTATGTGATTGCTAACTTCTAAGACCCAGGCAGTTTTAATGTTATTAAACCATTCTAATGTAGAGTTCCCCAATGCTTCTAACACTGATGCACACACAAAAGCATCCTTGTATGACCCATTGGGATAAATCTACAAATACAGTAAAGGAAGACTTGTCTGGACCCATATTATGAGATAAGATCCATATTTATATTTATAAGTAATTCGGGAAACAATTCTGATATGTATTCATCTGTAAGTATGATCTTGGGGAGTAGAAGTTACCAGAATATTGGAGGGGGAGAAGTTATATCATTTCTCCTTTCAACTCAAAATTTGAATCACTTAAGATTGCCCTTGATGCAAGGCCAGCATTTGTGTTTATTATACTGCAATGATATTCTATTCTCTATCTGGGACATTTTTGTGGTTAATTTTATGTTTGTCAAGACAATATATCACAAATTTTTCCATATGGAAGAGACATCATGGATGGTCTTACAAAAAAGTTAAATAATGCTTCCAAAGTTGCCTATTTTGTGGTTGTGGGAGGGTCCAAGAATTAGAACCAATGTCAGGATCTTTGTCCCCTGATGTTTTCATTCCACTATCCAGTTTGTAGAGTATGGATTTTGCTAGTTTAGTAAAAATGATATCAGGTAGTCCTCAAGATGCATCATTTGGAATGGTTGCTAATGGCAATGTTTATACTGCACTTACAGAATCTCTGGTTAAAGTTCAGAAGTGAAATGGCAAACCTGAAGGTAATATATCTTATTCCTGCTTTGGGAACAGGCTTGCTACAACTAAATCGTAGGCCTTTGATTAGAGAAATCATATGTAATTATTTGACAGTTTTTAAATAACACATGTTCCTTTCCTAAAGCAATCTGCTGGTACAAGTGTAGCTGAAGCTGCTACAATTGTTTCAGGCTATAATTTATTAGAACTAGAGATTTTTGTATTACCTCCCCAAAGGCCATTGTGGTTGCTAGTCAGTCATTGTAGAGAACAGATTTACCCTGGATCAAAATTCAGATGTGCTTAAAATTCATTTGTAGAATGAGTCTGCCTCTTAGAGGTAGAGAAACTCCTCTGCTAAACCTGGTAAACTATAATAGCCCAGGCTCTCTTGGGCTATCCTACAATTAACATCTCTTTCTTGGCTTTGCAAATGCCAGATGGTTAAATGTTTCTTTCATGATCACCTGAAAGAGGCGGGATGGACTCCCACCTATATCAAAATGTAGTTTGGATATTGAGACTGATGGCATCATACCAAGAGGGTATAAGAAATGTTATTACTCACACAATGAGGCTTTCTCAGGAGGAAGAGGGAGGCGCCAAAGCAGGTGTTAAAATGGCTTAAGAGAGCAAGGAAAGGAGACGGATTTGTTTTTATGGTGGTTAGGAGGTAGAGCTGAACTGAGGACAGGGCTTGATTCATCTGAACTTCCCTCCAGGGCCAAGGGAAGGAGCAACTGGACTTTCTTCTCGACTTACATAGATATGGGGCAGAAGAGGAAGGGGGACCAGTGGGACTTGAAAGCTGTCAGCAGTCAAACATCAAAAATAGAGTCAGACTATTACAGTTTCATAACTTACGTGGTCATAAGAACAGCTAGTATTAGTTATACTACTATGAGTAGTAAAAGGCAAAAATATTTATGGAGAAATATATCATTTACCAATTCCAGCTAGCCGAATTAGGGGTACCAGAATATATTCTTGTTTCTTTTTCACCAGGCTCCAAATGAGAGAGAAAGGCCACCCTTAGACTTGGGCAAACTGGCCCTTAGCCCCAGGCCCATGCCTTAGGGCCCCTGTGCTTTGGAGTGCCTTTCTCTTCCTGGGTCTCCTGTGGCACCTCGGACTGGCCTCAACCAGTAATACTGTCCTTGCAGGACATCTCAGGCCTCCGATACTCTACGATCAACTCCTAAGATGACGAGATGTCCTAGGAGCTTTTGGACTTTGGTCCACAGTATGCTTTTCTTGGGATCACAGGGATTGAGCCACAGGAATGGTGCTGATACATTGATTCTCAGTGACGTGACTCTCACTTGTGTGGACTCAGGGAAACCTCAGCATTCAGAGCCAATGACTGTCCACTACCTGGTCTGGGCCTTCAGCTGTGCCCACAGGCTAGAGTTCTCACTCATCTGTGCTTTTTTCCGTGTTGCCTCAGGTCCACAGCACCTGAGAGTGGCAGTGGTGGCATCAGGTGTCCTTTATTCCCTGTTGCTGGGATCCAGGGAAGTCGCCCCACCCCTCTGCAAGCTCTATACGTAAGGCATCCTCCTGGGGAGGCTTTATCTATCTCCTTTGGGGATTTTGAAAGAGCACTCCAATGTCAGTGGGTCCTTTCTGGTCTCCAGGCCCCATGATGACACTGTGCTCTCCCAGGTGGGTCATAAGCCTTGTGAGATGCAGATGAGGGACAGATTTCCTGTGCAAATGGGCCACTCGTCTCTTCTGTTATTCTCCTGCCTTCTGGTGATGGTGTGTGGAAGTCAGGCTTTGGTAAACATTGAAAAGATCATGTTCTTCGAATGTAGTAATTATGGCTAAAGGGTTTAAGAGAAGACATGGTTGGAATCTGTCTTTATGCTATAAAACTCTAACTTGCAAATTTAACATCAGAACACACATTATTCACATTTGCCTACTTTAGGTAAGATTCGCATTTGTGGTTATCCTCAACGAAGGTCAGTAACAACCTTTAAAAGAGTCACTAGAAGGCAGTACCCAGGGGTGGCATGAGGATATAAAGGGATCTCATTAGAATGATTTTACCAGCATTAGCTAAATTCATTTAGAGATGTTTGCAAAGGCAAGAAATTCTACTTGTTCTAATACAGTTTCCCAAAGCCATGGCTACATGATTAATAACATTGCTATCTTTTTCTTATGGTGTGAGATATTAATTAGTTGGAAATGGCACATTGGACAGTAAAAAAAAGAAGAAGAACTAGTTCCAGGATTCGAGCAAAAAGAATGGCATACTAGGAATACTAGGTATACCTGTATACTAGGAAAAATTTCGACTAGAGAGTAAACAAATAAGCACCAGTTATCTAGCTGTCATCCTAATATATAAAAACCCAGGGTCCGTAATGTACAAAATGACCAAAGGCTTGACCTACCGGAGGTCAGTCCTGCAGTCAGTGCTGGGTTGCTGTGGTTACCCAGCACTGACTGCCGCCAGCTGTGGGTGCTGTGACCCAGAACTGACTGCTGAGGGGGCTGTGGATCAGGCCCGGAGAGAGGCCTGGAGAGAGAGGCAGGGTCTAATCCGTAGCCTCCATAGCAGCTGTTGATCAACACTTGCCTCTCTCTTTTTCTCCGGGCCTGGCCAGAAGCCACACCTCTCTTTCTCTCCAGACCTCTGCGAGGGCTACTGATCAGCCCTGCCTCTCTGATCAGGCCCGGAGATAGGCCTGGAGATGCTGACTGGCATAGAAACCGACCAATCAGAACCAAATCTGGGTGAAGTGCGAGGAGCCACTGGCTGCCTGTGAGGCGCAGCTTTTGATGCTGACTGGCATAGTAACTGACCAATCAGAACCTAATCTAGGTGAACTGGAAATGTAGAACCTAAGGTGGGGGCTGAGGAGGGGTTTTAAGGGCAACAGCTGTTTGGTGTAAGGTAAAAGAAAGTGGTTCAATTTTTTAATGACCAGTTTGGCAGTATAGTGCATATGACTGACTATCAGTCCAGATATAGGGATTATGTATTTTTGTCTGCCAAGAGCATCTCCCCCCTCCCCCCATTTAAGCAATCCTATCCTATATAATCTATCTATACTAATAAAAGGGTAATATGCTAATTAAACCAGGTCAACCGGCCATCTTCTGGGCATCTGATTTCCTTCTGGTGGGGGCCGAGGCAGAGGCAGTTAGGGGTGATCAGGCCAGCAGGGGAGGACAGTTGGGGGTGAGATCAGGCCAGCAGGGGAAGGCCATTGGGGGCAAGATCAGGCTGGCAGGGGAGAGCAGTTGGGGGCGAGATCAGGCCGGCAGGAGAGGGCAGTTAGGGGTGATCAGGCAGGCAGGCAGAGGCAGTTAGGGGTGATCAGGCAGAAAGGCAGAGAGGTTAGGGGTAATCAGGCAGGCAGAGGGGTTAGGGGCAATCAGGCAGGCAGGCAGAGGCAGTTAGGGGCAATCAGGCAGGCAGGCAGGTGAGCAGTTAGGAGCCAGTGGTCCCAGATTGCCAGAAGGATCGGGCCTAAACTGGCAGTCAGACATCTTCCAAGGGGTCTCCGATTGGAGAGGGTTCAGGCTGGGCTGAGGGAACACCCCTGTGCATGAATTTCATGCACCGGGACACTAGTCTATATATATAAAACCCTAATATACAAATAGACCAAATGGCGGAACAACCAAACAACTGGTTGCTATGAGGTTCACTGACCACCGGGGGTGGCGCAGAATGAAGGAAGGCCCCGACCAGGAGCCAGAAGGCTCTGATCGGCCCTGATTGCTGACCAGGCCTAGGGACCCTACCTGTGCATGGATTTTGTGCACTGGGCCTCTAGTTGTAGAATAAATCACTATACCTCACAAGGACCTACTGGAACTTTGCAAAATTGTTTGCCTGGGGCCCCAAGTACCCTAGGAGTAACTCTAGAGAGCAGCCTCTAGCAAGAAAATATGCTTTATATACTAATAGGTATACATTGTTGATACAAAAAGGATAAAGAGGAAGAGAGAAGAGACATGACCTGTTTCTGCTCAGTAAAATACATACAGTAAGAAGTTAGTAAAACACAAGAGGGTCAAACACTTGTGTGTCCCTTCACTGGCAGCTTGGTGAAACACATTGTAAAGTAGACTTTAGATAAAAGTGAGAAAAAGGCTCATATTCATGTGTCCAGCTGGAAGAACATCAAAGATGATACAAATGTATGCAGACACTTCAGGATGCCCATTTCTCAAGAGTCATGGCTAAGAGAAAATGCAAGATTTACCTTCTAGCCCTATATCTTTTATTTATCACTTTCACATGATAATAAGCACATAATATACATAAAAATAAGTCTGCATTTTTCAGCCAGGGTATTTCCATAATTTTAAACATCATGTTATTTTGTTCTAGAAGTTTATGCTTTGAAACAGATCATACAAATGACTTGGTTCATAGGCTAAAAACAATACTAAAAATTTTCAAAGAAATGTACTGTTTACTGGTAGATAAAAAATGGTCTAAAACATATTAAAATCTTTATTTTTTTCATTTCTTTGTCTTCTGAATTTTTTCTTTCTGATATTTCTCTTCATTTGTATGCAAAATTAACATCCAGAGAATCAATATCTCATATTAAGAGGAAACTGCCTTGTTATAACGTTATTAGAATAATTGCAGATTAAAGGACTAGTTGAACCATTTTATTCATTATGCTTATTAACATAAATCAAATTCATAAGGCAAGTATAGAATAATAAAAATTACAGTAAAATTTAAATTCTGTGGAAATTATTCACATGGAAATGCAAATATTTTAGCTAGGCAGATGTAGAGTGAGGCATAAAAAACAGAACCACAATGACAGAGCATGAGGCTAATTTAAAAAGTTAAAGACCAGAAAATCATCTGATTCCTTGACCTTTTAAGAGAACACACTAAAATACATGACATGATAGCATAAGTCACAGTGATGCTACTTTAACCATCTCAGAAAGAATATTACACTACATATTTTAAAAAAATGTTTATTATACTTGTTATACCTATTCATCATATACACCTTTGAAAAATATGCATAAACAGAACTAAATTTAAACCAGCCACATTTGTCCACAACCCATCTTGTAATCCCAAATATATGTAGGTACATGTTTGATGAATAGAAACATATTTGCTATTATATTTTACATAAGGTTGCATAAACAGCTTTTTCACTTATTATACCATTCATATCTTTCCATGTAAATTGCGTGTATGATCATTATAATATTGCTAGAGGCCTGGTGCACAAAATTTGTGCATGGAGTGGGGGTCCCCACAGCCCAGCCTGCACCCTCTCCAATCTGGGACATCCCTCTCACAATCCTGGACCGCTGGCTCCTATTTGCTCACCTGCCTGCCTGCCTGGTTGCCCCTAACTGCCCCCCCCCCCCGCCTAATCACCCCTCACTGCCTCTGCATGCTGGCCTGGTTGCCCCCAACTGCCCTCCTTCGCCGGCCTGGTCACTCCTCACAGCCAACCCCCCCCCCCCCCGCCAGCCTGGTTGCCCCACACAGCCTGCTGGTCAATCGGTTGGGGGGCCCTCACTAACCCCCCAGCCGGCCTGGGTGGAGGCAGCCATCTTGGGAGGGCGGGAGGGTTAATTTTCATATTACCTCTTTATTATATAGGATTGCCTTCAGGGGTATATAGAGTTGCCAAATGACCCTGTATATGAAGACCATTGAGATTTATCTATGTTCACTTGGTTGATATTTTCTTACAATAAATTCATAAAAGAGGATTTGTTGGGTCAAAGGGTAAAATGTTTTTAAGGTTTTTGATACATATAATTTCATTGTGCTGCTGGGCTTTTTTTGTTCCAGCTCTGAGATATCATAGGATTTTTTTATGCCTAACTGACCATTTTGTTTTAACCAACTTCCATGACAAACTATTTTATGATCTACATTTCTCACTCTGTTTTCTTGGTAGTGATTTTTTCCAAATTTTGATGTCTAAGTGCTTCTATTATTACTTGTGTTTTTATCTGGGGAAAAATGCTCATTCATATAAAAGAAAGGAAATCTGCACACTAAATGTTTTTTTGTTAAAATACTAAACGTTTTTTTTTTTTTCATAATGGGCTTGATATGATTTGCAAATGCCAATGTTAGCATTAAGAAGTATTTTAGAAAACTTTTATTGATATTCTACATTTTTCCAGTTGGATTTGTAACAATCACTATTTGTATTTTTCATTCAGAAAAAGTATTGGTAATAGATACCCAACTGTTATCAAAACTTCAGTATAAGTATCATATTACTATTAAGTTTGTAACATTAAAAGTAAACTACCTTAGACCTGATCATTTCAGCCTTCTGAATCATCACTATAAGAAGCATGCATCAAAGGTTTAATATTACTGAAAAAAATCTTTTTTTTGCCTTATTGAAACTTATAATTAATTAACCAATTATAAAAAAAGAAACTAATAAATGCAATTCCTATCAAGATACCAATGGCGTATGTCACAGAACTAGAACAAATATTCCAAATATTTATATGGAACCACAAAATATCCTGAATAGCCATAGCAATCTTGAGAAAGAAAACAAAGTTGGAGGAATCATGCAACCTGGTATCAAACTATACTACAAGGCCATAGTAATCAAAAGAGAATGGGCCTGGTTTAAAAACAGACACATTAAGGGAACAGAATAGAGAACCCAGAAATAAATCCACACTTTTATGGTCAATTAATATTCAACAAAGGAGGCAAGAACATACAATGGGGTAAATATAGTCTATTCAATAAATAGCTTTGGGAAAGTTGGACAGATACATGCAAAAAAATGAAATTAAACCACCTTCTTACACCATAAACAAGAATAAACTCAAAATTAATTAAAGACTTAAATATGTGACTCAAAACCATAAACATCCTAGGAGAAAACATAAGGAGTAAAATCTCAGACATTTCACATAGCTATATTTTCTCTAATATGTTTCCTCAAACAAGGGAAACAAAAGAAAAAGAAATGGGACTACATCAAACTAAAATGTTTTTGCATGGAAAAGGAAACCATCAACAAAATGAAAAGAAAACCCATTGAATTGGAGAACATATTCACCAATGATACATCTCATAAGGGGTTAATATCCAAAATTTATGGAGAACTTATACAACTCAACACCGAAAAACAAAACAAAACACAAAAAATACGGGCAAAGAGGAGGGGTTAGGAAGAGATAAACCAAAGAACTTATAAGCATCTATGCATTGTCCATGAACACAGACAATAGGGTGGTGAAGGCCTGGGGTGTCACAGGAACTGTGTGGGGGAGGAAAAAAAATTGAGACATCTGTAACACTATCAAAAATAAAAATAATTTTGTAAATAAATTAAAATCCATTAAGCATTAGGTGAGTATACACACACCAGCTACATTTACCTCCTGCACGCCCCACACTGGGGATGGAGCCCACAATCCGAACATGTGCCCCGACTGGGAATTGAACCAGTGACCTCTTGGTTCCTGGGTTGATGCTCAAACACTGAGCCACACTGGCTAAGCAGGATGCTCAGGTTTAATGTTGATATTTTGCTTTAAGACAACTTGTCCTTCATTAGAACAAGTTATTGTTCAGCTTAATATGTTTCTTTTGACAGAATATGGTTTTCAAAATGTACATATTCTTTTTTTGTTAAATTTATTGGGGTGAGATTGGTTACTAAAATTATATAGGTTTCAGGTGTACCATTCTGTAATACATCATATTGAATTATATGTTCAGAACCCCAAGTCAAGTCTCTTTCCATCACTATTTATCCCCCTTTAACTTCTTTGCCCACCCCCTTTCCCTCTGGTGACCATCATACTGCTGTCTGTGTCTATGAGCTTTGGTGTATTTTTTGCTTAATTTCTCCACCTTTTTCAGCACTACAACCCACCTCCCCTCTAAAAGCTGTCAGTCTGTTCTATATCTATGAGACTGCTTCTATTTTGTTTCTTAATTTTAAAACCACAATGAGATATCACCTCATACCTGTCAGAATGGCTATCATCAATAAATCAACAAACAACAAGTGCTAGCGAGGATGCAGAGAAAAGGAAATCCCCATGCCCACTTGGTGGGATGCAGATTGGTGCAGGCACTTTGGAAAGCAATACAGAGTTACTTCAAAACATTAAAAATGGAACTGCCTTATGACCCAGTGATTTCACTTCTGGAATATACCAAAGAAACCTGAAACACTGATTCAAAAGAATATATGCATCTCAACTGTCCATCAGTGGATGAGTGCATAAAAATATACACATTCTTTTTTTTAATTATTTTTATTTTTGAGAGAGAGAGGAAGGGAAAGGAAGAAAGAGAGAGACATCAATGTGAGAGAAAAACAATGTGAGAGTTGCCTCCTTCACACCTCCTAGTGGAGACTGAGCCCATAACCTGTGTCCTGACCTGTAATCAAACTATCAACTTTCAGTGCATGGGATTATGCCCAACCAACTAAGCCACATAGGCCAGGGGAAAATATACATATTCTCAAGGAAGGAGATGGCTGGATCAAGCAATATTTAAATAAACCAAATAAATTCACGACCTCTGATTATTATTTTTTTGGTTGTCTGATTTCAACCTTGCATGTTGAAGTTTTCATATCAGAGTCTGGATATTAGTTAAGGACAGGACAGAAGTTCAAGATTCTTTAGGCAAGACTTCTGACCCCACTGACCACCTGTGTATCAGTAAGTGTAGCATGAGAAGGATTTATCAACTTCTTCCAGTTTCTTCTTGCCTTTCCCTGTGCACTCACACAGGGGGTAGGCACACCCAGATTTGCACAGATGCCCACACAGGCTCTAGCAGGCAGATTCCTGTGAAGATGTGCAAATGCCTCCTAAAATGGCCAATGATGCTTTTGCTGCCTCTGTCCACAGAGAACATTACCTCTGAAGCACATATGAAAGACTCATGTACAAAAATGGTCCACATGATACTAGCTTTTAAATATAGCAGACCTAAGTGAAATTAGTTAACAGACTTAGACAAATATCCTGTTGCATTATTTTACCTTTGAGGATGAATTTTATTAGAAGCATTGCCAGAGGTTGAAGGGTAAAAAGATTATTAAACATAGAGCTGGCTAAAAGGAAGAGAAGCTAGCTGAAGAAATATAAATGAAAAGTTTCACACACAAAAAAATTTTAAGATAGGCATTCACACACAAATATATAAAGACTTAAGTTTATACCTTAACTCAAGTTTATTAAAAATACTTAGGAGTAAATTAAATCATTTTGACTGCATATAGCAAAATAGGAAAGGTAAGCATTGTAGATTAAATAATGGCATATGATTTATTGCCACAAGTTCTGAATAATGTGCTCTAAATTTGCATGCAGAAATTATTAAATGTGTGTTAAATTTTCATTTGCGCTGGTGACAGCAAAGGTGATTGCCAGTTTATGAGCATATTCTAGGTAATTTCCCGAGTGATACACTTCTTCTAATTATAATGCTTTGTTAAATCAAGCAATACACGAGCTGGGTCCCATGGCATCTTGCTCTGCTGGTGACATCAGCTTGAATTACTTCATTTGCAAATATAAGGCGGCTGTTTTATTAATTGAAATTGCTTCTGTGATAAGCTAAGAGAAAAAAAGCTATCCTGATTCACAGAAGAAATACTAGGGCATGACAAAATATTTTGACAGAGTGAAGAATAGAAGAGTAAAGGTATAATGTGAAAAATCTTCACTTTGGTAGCCTCTCTTTATCCCAGTAATACTGAACATGAATACAATATTTTAGGATCTTTATTCATTTTCAATCAGAAGATATTTTTCCACTATAACTCTGCTAAATAGAGAAGAATTGGTAGAAATATTAATTACTTTTTCCCACCTTCTAGCTTATCAGGGTTCATTGTTTTGTTTTGTCACTTTGTACATAACCAGCACATATATTCAGCTCTTGGGAGAGTAGCATGTTTAGCATGAGAGAGGGAGATCACTTTGTTTCTGCTTCATAGTGATTGACAAGCTACCAACTCACATTTCTTGGTCTGATTGTCCTTTTGATTACGATTTCTGTGTTGTTAACAAATGTATATAAAAGATGCCAATGTAACATGAAACATTGCAATCTTTTTTACAATTCAACCTTGCATTAATTATAGTCACTGGGCCATGTCAATGTCTTTTTTCCCCTCTCTATTCAATGTTGTGCTTTTTCTTTTTGAGCTGGGAATAGGGTTAAATGTGCCCTATTGGGGCATGTGTCACTGATTTTATAAATTTACTAGAGGCTCAGTGCATGAAAATTCATGCCCTGGAGGGGGGCTCCCTCTCACAGTCCAGGAGCCCTCAGGGGCGGGAGGCCACCTGGCGATCAGGGGAAGGCTATGACCTGTCACACCTCCGCTGCTGCCATTGCCGGCAGCACAAGCCTCGGCCAGTCCTGGTTACCTGAGCCTCATGCCGGCCCAGGGTGCCTGGGGGGCTGAGGGGACTGGGGGACTCTGGAGGCAGGTGTGTGGGGGCGGGCCCGGCCTTGCCGCATGCCTGCCGCCCTGGCAGGGCTGAGGGGACTGGGTGCTGCCATCTTGTGGCTGTGGGCACTGCCATCTTTGAGAGTGTGGCAGACAATTAGCATATTCCCTCCTTATTGGCTGTGGGTGCCACCATCTTTGAGGGCGGGCAGTCAATTAGCATATTCCCTCCTTTTTGGCTGTGGGCACCACCATATTTGCGATGGCGTGAGGGTCAATTAGCATATTCCCTCTTTATTAGCTAGGATTAAGGTCAGCATTCTAGAACCAAAGAGAGAACAGACTTGAATGTGAAGGAAAACATGCTCTACCACTTCCTAGTAGTATGGCCTTGGAAAAGCTGCTGTAATTTCTTATCTGTAAAATGGGAATAATAAAATTTATTACACAGTAGGGTTGCTGTGAGAATTAAATGAGATAATACAAGTAAATCAGGAAAGTAAGCACTCAATAAATTTTAGCTTTTGTTTTGTGTATTGAACAGGAGTTGGGTTTAGTTAATATTTTAAAAAGGAAATTGGTATGGGAAACTGAAATAAATATGTTCTTTTTTTATGAAGTATATTTAAAAACGTGCAGTTGTTCACAATAGTACTCTAGAGCTCTAAGGTAGGCACATTGAGGCAGTTTTTGGATTTATTTAAAGTTTTTATTTACCTTAGATTGTACAGCAAGCATGTCAAACTCAAAGGCTAACACGGGCCAAATAAATGAAGCATGTGACCTATGGGCCGTGAGTTTGACATGCTTGATGTACAGGATTTTCTTGGCCTGGGAGTTCCAATTTATTTGGCATAAATGGAATTTGGGGGGAACTTTTAAGTATCACCTATCAAAACTGTTCTGTGATAAGAGAGAATGTTGACTGTAAGAAGAAAAAGTAGAGAAGAGAGAGTGAAGGAAACAGGTGGCAATACATTGCTTCTAGTTTTTCCCCACTATGCCCATCCCTTCTGAATTATGTGAATTTGTAATTTCTTCTTTTCTCTAAGCAAATTTGAATTGCTTCCTGTAACTTAAAACAAAAGGGGTGATGACTGGCAGAGTGAATGCTATAAAACCATAGGGAGGTTTTATATCCTAGGGTTTTAGGAACCTAGCTCATCATATGTATTTTGGGTACCTTTTTTGAGACAAAGGTGATCATTTTATTGTATTTCTATATGCCCGTGACCTTGGAAAAGCAATAGATCAGGCCCATGCTTCACTTACATTCTGTTTCCTATGTGTTATCTTAAAGTTCTGTGCTGATGTGTCAATCAAAATCTGTCTATATGACTTAGTAATAAGGACCCTTTAGAGCTCTACTTACTGTATCTTTCATCTTTTCTCACCCACTCCTTTCCTTCTGCCACTCATAAATCTACCTTTAACTATATATAGAAAAAGAGTCTGAAATAAAGTAACCTAAATTTGAATTTCATGGAGAGGATTCTGCCTCCACAAGCAGTGGAGTGCACTGAAACTTTTCCTCAGAAACAAATTGATAAATATGTATGAGATAAAGTGACTACTTTTGACTGACTCCTTTCTCAAACTGGGTGTCCAAAAGAGTATGCAACCAGGTAATGGCTTAAAAACATCAAGTATAAGTGGGAATTACATCTTATAATTTTTAAGGTATTAGCACAGGAAAGAGTGATTGCTTTTTAAAAGTCTGAGATCGTATTCATCTACCACAGCAGAGTGTTATGTGATTTAGAACACTGAACTCGCCTAAGAACTCATTTAAAAAATTTAATTCTAAACAAAGTTTTATTATTTACTTTTTTGTTTTGTTGTTTATTTCCATCACTAATTATGCCCCCATACCCTCCTCCACCTCCACCCACCCCCCTTCCACCTGCAATCACCACCACACTATGGTTAATGCCTGTGAGTTCTTCTTCATCTGATATTTGAACTGGACTAGATTCCAGGTGAAGCTGAACATCAGAGATAGGAATTTGCCTTCTGTATATCAGAGGCAAGTTTTCTTTCCTCCACAGGGTAAGTTCTTTCCAGTGAACAAATCCAATTAAAAGTTTGAAAGGGAAAGAAGTTTTGGAAAGATTGATGTACAATATTCCCAATTGAAAGAGGAAATGTGAAAATTAGAACTATTTTGAAGGGGATATGAGATGAAGTAGGAACAAATAACTCTAATTAGAGACATGGGGAAAGAAAGAAAGATATACTATCTCCATACCCAGACAATTTCTATACCGTTAATATAAACTGAAATGTGGGAAAAGAAGGCTTTAGTACTTAATAAGAAAATAATGGTGTTTTGAAGAAGAAAAAAACAAAGAAGGAAAATATAATAAATAAAATATGTTCAATTTTCTTCTTAAGGTTCAGATGTTGTTATGTGGAGACCCAGTTTGATTGCCTCTGGAGCAAAAGCAAGCCTGTGGGTTACATGAGGCTGCAGATGTCCTCTCTTAAAAGGTCATCTGACTACTACCTGAGTGACCATGTGACAGGAGAGATGGGGCTTTATGGCGTGTGGTTGGTTGCAGTGTTGACTCTTTCTACAGGTTCAGTTACCTTTCCAGACAGAGCTTATATTCCTGGATTTAGGGAGATGACAATGACTACACATTCTAGCTAGTGAGAAGTAGTGTACATTTTCTTAGCTCTCACACATCTCAGGTCAATAATAGATCGATAAGTCAGCTGTTCATGAAACAGAATTCCCTTTTCCTAAATAGGAAATTATGTGTTAGTTAGTGTAAAGACATAAGTCACAGGATTGTGGGAACAATACTCTTCTGAAGTTCAACAACTTGAAAAGGCAACAAAATAGATCCAGAGACATAGAAGCAGGGAACAGACTGACAAATCTCAGAGGGAAGGGGCAGGTAGGAAGAGATTAACCAAAGAATTATATGTATATATGCATAACCCATGGACACAGACAATAGTTCTGTGAAGGTCTGGAAGTGGGATGGGTGTGGGGTGGAGGGGTCAATAGGATAAAAAAGGGGACATCTGCAATATTTTCAATAGTAAAAATAAATTTTGAACTTATTTTAAAAAGACAAGGCAACTTACTTAATAGGAGAAAATATTTGCAAACCACCTGCCTTGCAAGGGGTTAGTATCCAAAATATGTTAAAAACTCATATAACTCAAAGCAAAAATATTTTATTTAAAAATGGGCAGAAACCTGAACAGCCCTTTTTTCAAAGACATATAGGCCAAAGGAAAAAAAAGCCAATAGGTACACGAAATGGTGCTCAAACATTTTCATCAGTAAAATACAAATCCAAACCAAAATGAGGTATTGCATCACACCTGTTAGAATGACTATGATAAAAAAAGACAAGTGATAACAAGTATTGGTGAGAATGTGAAGGAAAAGGAATCCTTGTGCACTGTTGGGGGGAATGTAAATTAGTAGAACCACCATGGAAAATAGTATGGATGTTTTATTTAAAAAGTTAAAAATAGAACTATCATATGATTCAACATTCTCACTCCTGGGTATATGTACATAGAAAATGCATATATTAAAAAGATATATTCACCCTCATGTTTATTGCAGCATTATTCATAATAGCCAAGATACGGAAACAACCTAAATGTCCCTCTATGAAGGAATGGATAAAGAAATTGTGGTATATATACACAATGGAACATTAATCAGCCATGAGAAGGAAATCCTGCCATTTGTGACAACATGGATGGACCTTGAGGACATTATGCTAGGTGAAGCAAGGCAAATAAAGACAAATACTATATGATTCCACTTGCATGTGGAATCTAAAAAAGCTGAATTGATAGAAATTAGGATGGTGATTGCCAGGACTGGGGTTTGGGAGAACTCAGGAGACTTTGGTGAAAGGATACAAACCTCCAGTTATAAGATAAATAAATTCTGAGATCTAATGTGCAGCATGATAACTATAGTTAACAATACTGTATTATGTGCTTGAAAGTTGTTAAGAGAATATATCTTAAATGTTCTCACCACATACATAAGTAGTTATGTAAGGTAATAGAGATTTTTTAACTAACTCTACTAATCATTATACAGCATATTATGTGTATCAAATCATCACAAAGAACACCTTACACAATGTTATATGTCAGTTATATCTCAATAAAGCTGGAAAAAAATAATATTCTATCAGGATGTACAATATCTGAGCCCAAGTTTAGTGTTAAAGCAAGAAATACTGGTAAAGTAAGTAGCTACCTTCTGCAGATTCTATAGTGAAAAAAAAGTCAAGATACAAGAATACATGGGTAGGCAGTTTAATGAATTAAGAAATAAAATCAATAAACAAAACAAGCACTTTACCGAAGAGGTTGAAACTTTAAAATAGAAATTCTGTAGATAAGAACTCAATAAAAGAGGTAAAGAATGAACTAGAGAGCTTAGGAAATAGAACTGACCAGATGGAGGAAAGAATTAATCACATTGAAGATAGAAATCTAGAAATGATGCAGATGGAAGAAGAAAGAGACTTGAGAGTAAAAATAAATTAATTAAAGTACTCTATGAGAACTGGCTCCACCAGAAAGAGTAATATAAGGATAATTGGTGTACCATAAGGAGAAGAGAGAGAAGGAAACAGAGTCTATTCAAACAAATAGTTGAGATCTTCTCAAACCTATGGAAAAAGCAAGATCATCGAGTCCAAGAAGCAAACAAAACACCTAATTATCTCAATCCAAAAGGGCCTTCTCCAAGGCACATTTTATTAAAACTGTCAAAAACTGATGACAAAGAAATAATTCTCAAGGCAGCACGGGAAAAGAAGATAGTAACCTATAAAAAAAATGCATTAGACTATCATCAGATTTCTCAGCAGAAACCATACAAGCTAGAAGATTGTGAAAGCAAATATTCAAACTACTGAAAGAGAGAAATTACCAGCCAAAGATAATATAACCAGCAAAGTTATCCTTTTGTTATGAAGGAAATAAAGACTTTTCCAGACATACAGCACCTGAGCGAATTTGCTACCATAAGACCTCCATTACAATAAATACTCAAAGGGGTTATTCTATCTCAAACAAAGAGCAAAAGGATATAAAACAATGGGTAAGATTACTTACAGACAGACAGAAGTAGAATATTGCAACTCTTTTTCAGAAATGGGTACTATATACTTAAATATCATATACATTTTAAAAGAGGTAAAACATTTTTAAAAAGAGAAGACAATAACTACTGCAATATGGAAATGAGATCACAGCATAAATAATGATAACTTTTGACAACAAAAACATAAGATGAGAAAGGGTAAAGGTCTGAATTTGCAAAGGGGAATGGAGATAGATGCATTCAGAAGAAAAAGGACTACTGTATATATGAAACTTTTTATTTTGCATAATCCTAATGGTAACCACCCACACACAAAAAAATCCAAAACTGAGTCACATAACTTAAAAAGAGGAAACAGAGGAAAAATTATAGAATACCACCAAACTAAAATGACACACAGAAACACAAGGGAAAACAAACAATGAAGACATAGAACTACCAGAAATCAAAAGATAAAAATAGTTATTGAAAATTCTCCTACATCAATAATCATTCTAAATATAAATGGGCTAAACTCACCAATAAAATGGCACAAAGTAGCAGATTGGATCAAAACACAAAACCCAACCATACACTGCCTTCAGGAGACACATGTCAGCTGCAAAGTGAAGCAAGCTGTGCCTTCCACAAGACTCATAAGGTGGAGATATCTCTAAACCTAAGGAGGGATAAGATGTTGAGAGTCTAGCCCTAGCCGGTTTGGTGCAGTGGATAGAGCATCGGCCTGTGGACTGCAGGGTCCCAGGTTTGATTCCGGCCAGGGGCATATGCCTGGGTTGCGGGCTCGATCCCTAGTAGGGGGTGTGCAGGAGGCAGCCAATCAGTGATTCTCTCTCATCATTGATGTTTCTATCTCTCTCTCCCTCTTCCTTCCTCTCTGAAATCAACAATATATATATATATATATATATATATATATATATATATATATATATTTTATTAAAAAGATGTTGAGAAATCTAAAGTTGACAAATTTCAACTTAAGAAGATAGAAAGTAGAGGTCTATAGAGAGTTACTTTTAAAATTAAAGCATATTATGCTAAGTTAAATGTCAGTCAGAAAAAGACAAATACCATATGATTTCTCAGACATATGGAATCTGAATAACAACATAAATGAACAACAACAACAACAAAACAGAAACAGAGTCATAGACGCAGAGTATAAACTGATAGTTGCCAGAAAGAAGGGGATTTGTAGAATAAGTTAAAAAGGCGAAGGGACTAAGAAGCAAAGATTAGTAGTAACAAAATAGTCATGGTGATATAAAGTACAGAATAGGAAACATAGTCAGTATTCTATATATATAAAAGCCTAAGTGACTGTCCGACCATTCAACTGTTCAACCAGTAGCTATGACATGCAATGAACACCAGGGGGCAGATGCTCAACACACAAGCATGGAAACATGGAACAGACTGATGAATATCAGAGGGAATGGGGGTGGGGGAAGGGTGGGAAGAGATTAACCAAAGATTTTATATGCATACTAGAGGCCCGGTGCATGGATTCGTGCACCAGTAGGGTCCCTTGGCCTGGCCTGCAGAGATTGGGCCAAAACCAGCAGTCTGACATCCACCGAGGGGTCCTGGATTGCAAGAGGGTGTAGGCCAGGCCAAAGGACCCCACCAGTGCATGAATCCATGCACCGGGCCTCTAGTATTGTAATAACTATATTTGGTGCCAGTTGGGTACTGGAAATATTAGGGGAAATACTTTGTAAAGTATATGATTGTTTAACCATTATGGTGTACATCTGAAACTAACACAAACTATTAAATGTAAACTGCAATTGAACAAAAATTTGTAAATAAAAAAAGTAAAGAAAAAATAATTTCAGCTCTTAAAATAAACTACAGCATATTAGTGGTTGCTCTTAGTTTCATCTGGATCTATTTCTCTTATACCTTGTTCCTTATAATAATACTCCTATTAAAAGTTTCATTATGATCTTAATAGCACAGATGATAAATAAGATTCATGTGTTTTTACTTATTGCTGAAGGGTAGGTTTTCAGATCTCATTCTGTATCTTTTATTTCACTGGTACTGGTATAGGATAAAATAGGAATTAAAGCAGGAATTGATGAAATTCTGAGTACACAGGAATTGCGTTTAGATACCTGCCCTATCACTATCTGGTTGTGTTTGGCAACATCATTTGATCTTTTTGGACCTCAGTTTTCTTCTATAAAATAGAAATATGTCACACAATTTGAAAATATTGGATCAATGATTGCTTTAAAATCACCTTGGAGGATGCCTAACATAAAATAAAAAAACTAAGTAAGTTACAAATGATAACTTGTTTTGTTGTTATTGTCTTTCTTTCTAAGAGTGATTGGCTATAAGTACTTTAGTGTGTCTACAATGCCTAACTTTTTTTTCTTATATCTCCTTCATTTCCACTATTTCCATTATTTGTTGCAGTAGCTACTAAGATTTGTTTTATGACCTACTATAGTTGCATTCAGCCCTCCTGATGTTTTATTCTTGTTGGGCAAGGACAAAGTCATATCCATATGACCTGGGAAAGCTCTCTTTCTAGAAAAACAAAGCAGCAAAAAAAGGAAAGGAAAGGAGGATTGGTCAGTGATATATTTTGCAGCTCTCCTGATAAGTACCACATCAGCAGTAGAACTGGCGGTAATGCAGTACCATTCAAGCTGGTTACACTTTAGCTAGAAGAATACACTACAAAATCCTTGCACCTCCATAGTGTGCAACTGCAGTCTTGGAAAGCTGAATAACAACCTGAAACTTTCCTCTCTGACGAGTGAGGTAAACCTCTCCAAGGGAAATCAGCTCGCAGCAGCTTATTTTCTTGAAAGTGTAAAGTGATATAAAGTTAACATGTGTGTCTACAGGAGCACAGATTGGATAAAGGTATCAGAATTCTCTCCGGATGGCCCTGCGCATTAAGATAACTGCAGGGCATAATATTTTATTATGCACATTCTAATTTAGGAAATAAAAAAACACACCCCTCATTTCCCCTATTTCAATAGCAGAATTTGAGGGCATCACGATAATTTAGAATAAGCTCTGGCTTATAAAGATTTGAAAAGGAAATAAGATTTGCTTTCAAGCATTTATACATTGAATAGTAGCTCTTAGAAAATTTGTTATCTTGGGTCATATTTACACCTCTATTGCCAACCCAACGAAAGACTTCTCAGTATGAATTTGAGCTTCTTTCATTCTTTTGAGTCATTTGTTCTTCTCAGTAAGAGACAATACTTAAATATAGAAAGTGTGTGAAAATGTGCTTAAGCATAAATTGTAGTTTGCAGTTATAACAGGGCCTCTTACTTAACAGGAAAATTGGAATTCTTGGGGCAAAAGATTTAATCCAAACAAATATATTTCTCAATAGGACTATAAAAAGAATCCTAATTAATGTGCTAATAGCTACTCCCTTTTTACAGGGCATTATCCTGGATCTTGAACTGTAACAAATATACATAAAAAATTAATGTTCACAGAGCAGAGAGAGAGAATACATTTCATTTCCAGAACTTTGCTTGCGAGAGACATTTCAATCAGAGAGATTGCACAAGAAGTGGGTCTTAAAATGTTATCTTCTTGAAGTCCGAATCTAAGTTATTCATTATAAAATTGTTTACTGTTCTCTAGACTACATACGTAACTCAGACATCATCTCTATTTCCTCTTGGGATATCACTTACTAGGGACTCAACTGGGCTAACTCAGATCCTATGTAAGAGCCAACTGACTCTATCCAGGGTTAGACAGCTCACTAATTCTTAAAGCAAGCTTTCCCAGCCTGGCAGTCTAATTATTAACATGTTTTGTTTTAAGTTATTTTCCTGAAATTCAGCCTGTTTTTGTTGTTGTTGTTGTTGTTGTTGGTCTAGCTTCTGAAGATACTTAGAAGTATAGATTCTTTTTCCCCATGATTGCCCTTCAACTTTAAATTGATATCAGTAAACACACCTCTTTCATATTGTCAAACCACAATTTCCCTTTCTTTTTAAATATTACTGATATTATCTGGTTTCCTAGAATTTAAGTGTCATAGAATTTTTACTTCCAGGAATGTTGGATTAGGTAATTCTGACCAAATGTGCCACTGAAAACATCTAAACATTTTTTAGGGGGAAAGTAAAGCACTTTTTTTTCTTTATTGATTAAGGTATTACATATGTGTCCTTATACCCCCATTAACCCGCCCTCCCCCCCCATCTTCCCACTCATGCCCTCACCCCCCTGGTGTCTGTGTCCATTGGTTAGGCTATATGCATGCATACAAGTCCTTTGGTTGATCTCTCCCCCTCACCCCCACCCTCCCCTACCTTCCCTCTGAGGTTTGACGGTCTGATCGATGCTTCTCTGTCTCTGAATCTGTTTTTGCTCATCAGTTTATGTTGTTCATTATATTCCACAAAAGAATTAGATCATGTGATATTTATCTTTCTCTGACTGGCTTATTTCACTTAGCATAATGCTTTCCAGTTCCATCCATGCTGTTGCAAATAGTAAGAACTCCTTCTTTTTTTACCACAGTGTAGTGTTCCATTGTGTGGATATACCACATTTTTTTTTAATCCACTCATCTGCTGATGGGCACTTAGGCTGTTTCCAAATCTTAGCCATGGTAAATTGTGCTGTTATGAACATTGGGGTGCATATATCCTTTCTGATTGGTGTTTCTGGCTTCTTGGGATATATTTCTGGAAGTGGGATCACTGGGTCAAATGGGAGTTCCATTTTTAGTTTTTTGAGGAAACTCCATACTGTTCTCCACAGTGGCTGCACCAGTCTGCATTCCCACCAGCAGTGCACGAGGGTTCCTTTTTCTCCGCATCCTCTCCAGCACTTGTTTATTGATTTGTTGATGATAGCCATTCTGACAGGTGTGAGATGGTACCACATTTTGAAAATATATCAAAATTCTAACAATATGACCAGACCAAAGGCTGGGAATCTAGAGAGATTAAAAAAAAGTATTTGAATAGTTTTTGCCCTAAGGTTGCATAAGAGACATCTGAGATGCTGAGCTTTGCTCCTGGTCACCTAAAAGGCACAGGGAGACAAAACTCAACATTTGTGACTCACTAATGGGGCTGATTCTGAGAAATGTCTTCTGTTTGGTTATGCAGAGCTGGCCTGTACTAGGTGTACCAGTTAATAATAGCAGATTTCGTAATCAAAGAAAACACGATAATTTGAGAGAAACATCAAAAGTGCTTTAATTCAAAGTAATGTCCATCGCTAGCTAAACATTTCCCCCATCTTTCAGGTAATTTGTGGATACTGTCCCAGTAGAACTTTTCTTGTTTTGAGGCAAACCATTCAGAGACCCAATTTTCCACTTCTTTGTATGTTTTGAAGTGTTGCTCAGAAAGTGCGTGTACCATCGATCGGAACAAGTGGTAATCGGAAGGAGCAGGGTGTGGTGAATACTGCGGGTGGGTTAATATTTCTCAGGCAAGATCTTTTAATGTGTCTTTAACTGGTTTTGAAGTGTATGATGGTGCGTCATCATGAAGCAAAACTACTTTGCCGTGTCTTCTGGAACATTCTGGTCATTTCATGATCAAAGCATGGTTCAAGTTGATTAATTGTTGTCAGTAGCGATCAGTAATAACAGTTTCACTGTTTTTTAGAAGCTCATAATACACCACACCTTCCTGATCCCACCAAATGCAGAGCATTGTCTTCTTTGTGAAGCGATTTGGCATTGCAGTTGAGGTTGATGGTTGACCTGGGTCAACCCATGATTTTGTGCATTTGGGATTCTCAATATAAATCCAATTTTCATCTCCAGTCACAATTCGATGCAAAAAAGATTTTCATTCATGCCATTGAAGCAATATTTTACTGATAACTTTTCGGTTTTTCATTTGTCTTTTGTTCAGTTGATGTGGCACCCATTTTCCTTCCTTTAAAATCTTTTCCATTGCTTGTAAATGATCGGAAATTGTTTGCTGAGCAACGTTTAATCTTTCTGCAAGTTGTTTTTGAGTTTGACACGCATCTTCATCAAATAATGCTCGTAATTGTTGGTCTTCAAATTTTTTCAGTTGACCTGGATGTTCTTTGTCTTTCACATCAAAATCATCACTTTTAAAACTTTTTAACCAGCATTCACAAGTATCTTGAGATGGAGCATGTTCACCATAAGCTTCCCGAAGTACTCAGCAGCACTTTTCTTCAAAATAAAGTAATGAATTATAACTTCCCGCAAATGCTCTTTTTTGGCACAAAATTCAACATTTTTAAATGTAAAAATATCTATGATGTTAACACCTTCAGCAAATTGGACATATGGAGTTTTGAAGCTTGTTTTCAATACAACAAACATACATATCAAATCACATATATATCAACATATGTGTAACTCCATCTATTAAAAACAATCTGCATTATTAACCGGTACACCTAGTAAGAGTAAGAGTGGACTGGGAATAAGCAAGCCCTAGGATGGTATGTGGCCAAGTTTCACATCATCAAGTGATCTAGAAAATCTTAAAACTTGAATTTATATTAAAATGTTCCTAGACTTCCAGTGTCCCAAAGTATTAAGCATTTGACTAAAGCAAATAAAAATATTCCCTGAAGGAAAATATTATCAAGTTAGAACTCAAATTATTTCTTCAAATAATTTTTCAAGTACAGCATCCAATGGCTAATTCAAAATAACTAGGCACATGAGGAGATAGGACAACATGAGAAACATAAGAAAAAATAAATAGACAATAGAAATATAGAGATTAGTGTATTAGAATTCTCCAGAGAAACAGAACCAATATGTTCTATACATAAGAGGAGATTTATTATAGGAATTGGCTCATACGGTTATGGAGGCTGAGAAGTCCCACGGTCTGCTGCGGCAAGCTGGAGACCCAGGAAAGCCTGTGGTATAATTCATTCCAAGTTTGAAGCCTGAGAATAAGGGCAAATCTGAGTCTGAAATACCAACTACCAGGTGTGCCAGTGTCAGTGGACAGAAGTTAGATGTCTCAGTTCCAGCAGACAATGCAAATTCACCCTTTCTCCACCTTTTTGTTTTATTTGGGCCCTCTACAGATTGGGTGATGCCAACTTGCATTGGGGAGAACCATCTGCTTTGATTAGCAATTCAGATGCTAATCTCTCCCAGAAATGCCATCACAGACATGCCAAAAATATTATTTTATCAGCTATATGGATACTCCTTAGTCCAATCAAGTTGACACATAAAATTAACTATCACAATTAGATATATTGTTATTATCAGCAATATATTATAAAACAAGTGCCCTCACTATATACAATTAGATAAAAGCAAAGTTAAAAAAATTTGACAGGAAATTAGAAACTATAAAAATGATATACATTTTTTTTAAATAAAAATTAAATTCTAAACTGTGAAAACAGCTAGAGAGAACATTAAAATTGTTATTATAACTATATCCTATGTTCAAGAGGTAAAGAAAGCCATAAACATGTTAAAGAATGATGTCTATACTAATAAAAGGGTAATATGCTAATTAGACAGGGAAGAAGTTCTGTGAGACCTTCTGGACATCCTTCTGGACAAAGCCATGGTGGTGGGGCCGAGGCAGAGGTGGTTAGGAGCGATCAGGCCAGGAGGGGAGGGCAGTTGGGGGTGATCAGGCTGGGAGGGGGGGGCATTTGGAGGCAAGCAGGCCGGCAGGGGGGGCAGTTGGGGGCAAGCAGGCCAGCAGTGGGGGGCAGTGGGGGTGAGCAGGCTGGCGGGCGGAGGCAGTTGGGGACAAGAAGGCCAGCGGCAGGGACAGTTGGGGACGAGCAGGCCAGCAGGCAGAATGGTTAGGGGCAATCAGACAGGCAGGCAGGTGAGCGGTTAGAAGCCAGCGATCCTGGATTGCGAGAGGGATGTCTGACTGCCTGTTTAGGACCAGGGATTGGGCCTAAACGGCAGTTAGACTTCCCCCGAGGGGTCCCAGATTGAAAAGGGTGCAGGCCGGTCTGAGGGACACCCCCCTACCCCTGTGCATGAATTTCATGCACCGGGCCACTAGTGAAAGAATAAAGACCATAATAAAATTTCTAGAGATGAAATATCTATGATTTGACTCCTTGGTTAATACACACTCATGTATTATTCCCATCAAGAACACAGCACCAGGTAGAGGTCTATAATTTAATACTTGTGCTTCATCCTGAAGGATGGCTTCCATCCTTTCAGAGTGTTGCCTTGGAGCTGGTACTTCATTGATGCTTTTAGAAGGCCAGTACAGCACTCTAGGAGACTTACTGCTACTGGGTTGTTTAATATGTGGTATAAACAGTGAGGCCTATGATGGATGTGATCCTAGGATACCCTAGTCCCACATCTCCTTTTCTGTAAAGTGGATCTCTTGATTAGGTGCTGTGCTCTGTGGGATTCTGTGCCTGTGAATAAGGCATTGTAAACCCCTAAGGCATTGTAAATACTGATTAAGGCTCTGTGGACAGAAAAGAAAAACATACCTGAAGTACTTATCTATCCCTTTAAGATGAACCATTGGCCTTTCTGGGATGTTACAGGCCCAATGCTGTCAACTTGTTACCAAGTTGTTAGTTGGTCTCCTCCAGGGATTTTGACATACTAGAGACTCTAGAGCAGTGGTTCTCAACCTTGACTGCACATTAGAATCACCTGGGAATCTTTTTAAAATCCTGATTTCTGGGCCTCATCCTCCAGAAATTCTGTTTCTTTGTTATGGGGTGGGGCCACAACGGCAGCAGCAGGCAAGCAAGCTACCAAGGACAGGGGTGTAAGAGTGAGCACCTCCTGCCAACCCAGAACCTCTTGGGTGGGGCCACAACATTAGTAACAAAGAAACAGAATGTCCTGAGGATGAGGCCCAGAAATCAGGATTTCAAAAAGATTCCCAGGTGATTCTAATGTGCAGCCAAGATTGAGAACCACTGAGAGGTAGCAGTGATGGCGAACCTTTTGAGCTCCGAGTGTCAGCATTTTGAAAAACCCTAACTTAACTCTGGTGCCGTGTCACATATATAAATTTTTTTATATTTGCAACCATAGTAAAACAAAGACTTATATTTTTGATATTTATTTTATATATTTAAATGCCATTTAACAAAGAAAAATCAACCAAAAAAATGAGTTCGCGTGTCACCTCTGACACACGTGTCATAGGTTCGTCATCACTGAACTAGAGGGTTAGCATTGGTCTCTGTTAATAACAGGTGGGATATTCAGTAGCTGGATTTGCTTTGTTAAGTGGAGTCCTTACTGTTGACTCCAACTGTAGCCTCTGCCACCATAGCTACTGCTTTCATGGGCCACCAGTGGCACTTCTAAGGTGACTGATAACAAAAGCTAATTTACATAAATTGTCCAAGACCTTGGCTATATGGTCATTCAGTGCCTCTTCCATTGTAGATTCCTTCTGGTGAATGCTGATGACTATGTGCTCAAACCCATGTGTTCCCCCACATGCCTCTACAGCAGAATTTCTTATCTCTGATTCTGTAGTCCTTTCCTTTCCAGGCATCTAAGCATTCAGCTAGGCCATTGGCCACTAATCAGAAATTGGTATATATTCTCATCTAGTTCCACTTCTTCCATCCAAAGTAAATGACTATGTGCATTGTTCATGGCTCTGCTTTTTGGAGATATTTTCATCTCCAATCTTTCAAGACCACCCCTGAGTATAGCTTTAATGCAATCACTGTTAATTTTTTAGCTTGCACCCACTTACTAAGCCAACCTATTCTAAACTAAACTTGGGCTTTTTTCTCCTCTTCTTTTAAGCTAGTCTTGTGTTACCCCTCCCCCAATTTAATCAAAGATATGAGCTAGGGAATGGTATTGATCCATCCATGTCAGTTAATATAAGGGCCTGGGTACCTGTTTCCATATCTTACTCTTGCCCTTTCATCCTCCTTGATTCCAATTCAAGATGTACATTTTTATCTTATAAAAACTGTTGCTGGGACTACATAATTTTATGGTTTGGTGGGTCTGGCAGACCCAGCTCATGGTAGACAGTTCTAGACTCATGGTCACTTGGTGTGCCATTATTAACTATTTCATCTCTACCAGCATCAAAATAACATGTCAAGAACTGTTCCTCAAAAGGCACAGAATTTTCTGATTTGCTCCAGAATCCTAATGGCCATGGTAAATGGTGTGACTTCTGTATTTTCACATGGAATGCAATCTTCTGCTGGGTCTTCTAGCTTCATTGTTTATTCATCCCAAGCATGCCCATATCCATCAACTTCTTCATTCTTTCCTTCCTCATCTGACAGGACTTCCCAATCATCTCCACTTCACTTACCATTGGCCATTGGTTTTTATTTTTTTCCAGACTTCTAATAGCTATCTTAACAATGAGTTTGCTTATCCCTGCCCCTGGTGATGTTCTGAGAAATTACCTCAAAGTCAATGAATTCTTCCTTATTCCAACTTACTCTGGATCTATTGATCAAGCTCCCTAAAAATTCCATCCAAGGGTTACTTACCTGCATCTTTCCAGTTATACTATCTCATTCTTGTGTCTCCTTTAGCATATAATATTTTCTCTTCTTTATTAGGCCCAATACAACCCCAAGCTTGTTATGCTGTGATTTAACCCAATTATTATCCTAGCTATCAAGAGAACAGGTAGATTAGCACCTGAGGGGAGCACCGTTGTATTGCAAGGAGAGGTCTTTCTAATGAAGGAGAAATACTAATGCTCTTACTAGTGAAGAGTTGACTCCATCTGCAAGCCCTATGGATTCTGCCAAGCCAACTCTCTTAGGTCCATCTACCCAGATCTTTCCAACCCAAATTTTAGGGTTTTAGGTTTCTCATTAGGAGCCTACCCTTGGCTTGCAGACCCACCTTAACTAAAAATTCAAATGTCTTTGTTTGTGACTCAATCAGATCTTTGTCCGCTGCTCAGCAGTGCCTGCTCTTTACCAGAGGAGATACACACTTCTTTATAGTCTACCAAAGTGGCCCTCTTGTTAGAGATTAACTCACTTTCTCATTATCCTTCTACAGAGGAACAATTAAACATTGCAGTAACCAATTGCTGATGTTATTATGGGCATTGCCAACTACATTGCCAAGACCCCTGATATCTTTCCAGTGCCTAAACCATCTCACCTGTAAAATCCTGAATAAATGGCTCCTCCACTAGGATGTTTTCCTAGGTCACCACGAAATCTTTAGCAATTATTCTGCCTGCTTGTTCCAGTAACTATCTGTATTCCCCTCAGGATGATGTCCTCTTCATATACTGGACATTGAGTGCCATTAGCATGAACATAGATCAGGATCCAGAGGAGCAAGTAGGTAGGTCCATTAGTCAAGTATGCTTCTTGTGGCAGGAGATACATGGCTGAGGCACAAGATAATAAATGAAATTATTTAAACATTCCCTCTTATTATTGCCATTTTCACAGGATATAATCTGTCCTAGTTAAGTTTAGAGTTTGAATATATTCTTTTATGATATCTTTATCTACAATGAAATTTAATTCTCTCCACATAATTTTGTAAAATCTTTTTAAAGTGGAGGTTGTTCTCTTTTCTCGCTGACTGAGAAGAAAACATTTTGGTTTTGTCTCTTATTCATTGATTGTCACTTATTCTATTTCACTCTTTTATCTGTGTTTATTCCAGATTATAGCACATGGTCACTTGACACTGTGTCATTTTGGTTATTGTTCTTCCAATAGATAAATAGGTAGGTATGTAGGTAGGTAGGTAGGTAGATAGACAGATAGATTTTTTTTTAAAAAAGCAATGAGTCTTTGAGGGTTGAGGGCAAGAAGGAAAAGATGACCATAAGACTTGGTTACCATAGTTTTAAATATTCTTTTAGAGAAACTCTTCTTAATACTCAAATAGGCTAGTAGAGCTGTTGTAGACTCAATGTCAAAATAAAATAAGAGAAGTTTCACTCAGTGGTTAGATGATCTATCATTCAACCCTACAGAGTTAACAATAGAATCTGGAGTAACCAGAAAAGACCAGGAAAAAAATTAAATTAAAGACAAAGTTGGGGAAAGAAAACAAAACTTTGAGTGCTTTTAGGAGATAAATATTTCTCGTCAAAAGAAATATTTAACTTTATAAAAGCATGCCACACTATATTATTCATTATGGATGGCAGGATACAAGGGCTTGGGAGCAATTACATTTTCTTAAAAGTGGATTTGTATGCATAATTTAATACAGGAAGCCAACACTGAATATTTTTGAATCCTATTAAAAATGTTAGAATATCAGAAATCATACCAGTCTAATATAGTCATATTTTATGACATTTCACATTTTAGTTTTAACTACTCTTTGCTTTACTTCTACAATATGCTTATCTCAAGGTCTTTCAAACTTAACTTTCAGTTGCCAATTGCTTAAGGCAATTTATTACCTTTTGTTTTATGTTGGGTTTTTTTTTTACTATTTACTGTGTGGTGTGCCTGGTTGAACCAATTGATAAGCACATATAGCTATGTCAGTTTCTGTAAGTACAATAACCACTTTTAAATTGGAAATTTAATACTTTGAAAGAAGAGAAAAATAGAATTAAGATTCATGGCTGCTGATGTTCTATTTATAACAAAATTCACAAAAAAATTGGCTAATTCATTAGAGTGATGGTTTAGACTTATGAAATAGTCTCATATTTCATTGAGACTCTCATGCTTTCTCATAGTATCTTGCCCCTATCTTCCCTTCTCTGATGAACCGATTTAAAGCACATTCACCCACTTTAAAAAATTAAATCCCTGAGAGAAGTAGAGCTTGCCTCAATTCTTCATGTCACCCAAGAGGCCAACAGGGTGGACTGAGGAAAGAATCTTCCTACAGAACCACATGAAGACTAAGCCAAATGGAAGATAAAAATAGTTACAACCAATGCCAAGAAATAATCATCATATGTTTGTACAGCTTGTGAGCTAAATCCTTAGTGGGAAAGGTCCATGTTGTGTGCTTGTCCTACATAAATTCTGGCTAATTCAGAATTATTTTTAGTGAGTTGTGAATCTCAGTGCATATTTTTAGAAGCTTTTCTCTCTGTTCTAACAAGACCAAAGTCACTTATTCCAACTACATAGAGGCAGTCATTAATATTGGATAGCAGAAATTTCTTTTCCTTTGCTCAGGCTTACCCTAAATCTAGTGTCTCCCAAAAGTGTTCTCCTAGACACAAAGAAGGCTAGGGAAAATAGCATGCATTTCCCAGCATGAGCTACTTATACAAAGAGCACTTTCTATTGGTAGTGTATCATTTGTGTCCTCTTAGACAACAGGCAGCAAAATGTAATGAGGGGGCATGGGTTTGCCTTATTAAGTGGCCTTTGCTTAAAAATATCAAAGTGAATCCACTTCCATAGAAAATGCTATTTTTTGTATACATTAGGTCCCTGTTGGGTGATCTGTACTACTTAAACTTTAATATTTGCTGTCATGTCACTAAGAGTTAATATGTTTCATTCTATAGAAACACAAACTTACTTTAGAATGGTGAAAATGAATCATTCCGCTGGGCTAGACAAGTCAGAGGGGCCAGCAGTGAATTCACTCAGGTGGTAGCAAGACAGGGGATTAGCATATTATGTTAATGAGGTGCTCCCATGCTCTTGGAGACTTGTTGCTAAGCAATACCCACTACAGCAGTGTAAAAGATATAAAAACATAATTCAGTTATGGAAACAATAAAAGTTCTTACCATTTTTCTAAAGGAGGTTGCAATAATACATAATTTCAGGTCAAAACCACTCTAGAGCTCACATGAGGGTTGCAGAGCAGCTGCAAATTATTCAGATTTATGAAGGGGTGGTGTGAGATTAGCAAGAACTTGATGTAAAATCAGGTTAGGCCTCACTACTATCCATCACTCCCCGGGAGCACAACAATAACCGTGAGTACAATAACATTACAGGGAACCACACATACACAAGAGATTTATTTTACCAGTATAATGCTATTAGATCAAAACTGGGTTTGAAGTTCATTCTTTGTATGTAGAATATTTCATTCACATAAAATCATTTCTAAAGTTAATAGGCATTTTCCACACCAAACACACACACACACACACACACACACACACACACACACACAACAGAACGATATTAAAGGCATCAAGTATGTACAATATTTCAACTTTACATACATAAATGTGTGCATTTTTAAACAACCAATATTTTTGGCATGGAACTTGAAATTACTAGAATTCTGAGTTAATTTTTAGGATCAGTTTTTAAAAAAGAGGGGTGTACTTGATTGGATAATAAATAATTTGGAGACTAATCTATGGATTCCAAATTGATAAGGAGAAATTAGTCCATAAAAGAGGCTGTATTGGGGTTTCTAGTCATGTAGGGTCTGTTTGAACTGTGTTCAGAAATGATGAGGCATACCATAGAGAACAAGGGCATTTTCACTAGGCTCTGTGCTCAGAATTAAATAGTCTTTTCCTAGATTGCTGAGTGGTCAGATCCTCTCTCAGTGCGATTGACCCATTTATAATTTTATACAAGCTTTACACACTGCCTGTAAAGCAAGCCAGACCTTTGTTAGGGTTTTACTGTTTGGACATCGACAATACCAGGAAACTGCTATCTGAACTACTCTAGAAATTTTTTGGTGAGTGTCTTAACAACACTATCAGGATAATTAGACAAAGTAACAGGTGTTTTTGTTTGTTTGTGTTGTTATTTTTAATATGGCTATCCAGAAACATCCATCATTCGTGCCTGAAGGTATGACATTGCCATTCATCTCAAGGGAGAGTTGTCAGGATTATATACGTGTAGCACCTGTATAAATATTATGAGTTCACTTGAAAGATTTAGGAAGAATAATACATCAGCCAGCAGAAAACCCGTCACCCATACTAGATAGAGACCCCTGAATTTGGGGAAAAGTGAAAGAGAGTTGGGAGAGGAAGCAGGAGTTAACTTAAAAGTTTGCCCTCACAGCCTTGGGAGAGTTCTGATGGCAGGGAACACACTTTAAATCACCTACACGTGGATGATCTGAAGGTGAAGACCTAGTTCCAGAGGCTCTTTGGATCTCTGATAAAAAGCAGCGTCACCTGTCTGTCCCATCTTGGCACCAGGACAATCAAATGGCTGTCGTGTTTTTAGGGGAAGAGTGAAACTTCATTGACATATGAGTCTCCTGCTGCCTCAGAAAGACACGGGTGTTCAGTGAAATCTTTTCTGTGTTCCTGGGAAGGCCACAGAAGAACTGAGGGAGAACCAGCAACTCTGAAGAATTGTGTGGTCAGATCAGAAGGGAGCAGAGAATCAAACATGACCTCATGGCCAGAGGCTGAGTGAGACCTGGGCACATGCTGTAGGGTAGAGGTCAATAACTGCGGTCTAAGCCCGATGTCTGTGCACATCAGTGGGTGCCATGTGCCTACCCAAGGATCAAAGAGAACCAATGGAGATAGTATAGCCCCTTTATTGTTCAGTTTCATCCTGGAGGTTTATACACATCAATACATGTTACTCCGCCCCCACCCCACCCCCACTCTCAGCTTTGTAAGGTCAATTAGTTCTCCCTCAAAGGCAGTCTTCAAGGACATGCCAGAAGATAGCTTAACAATTCAGCGGTTCTCAACCTGTGGGTCGCGACTCCTTTGGCGGTCGTACGACCCTTTCACAGGGGTCACCTAAGACCATCCTGCATATCAGATATTTACATTACGATTCATAACAGTAGCAACATTACAGTTATGAAGTAGCAACGAAAATAATTTTATGGTTGGGTCACAACATGAGAAACTATATTTAAAGGGACAGAAGGTTGAGAACCACTGGCTTAATATCTTGGTCAATCAATTTTAAACTTTTAATTTCACATTCTACTTACAACTTCCTCCTCATTGTACCCAACCTCACCTCGGCAAAGCTTGTCTCAAGAGAAAGGGATATGATCATATGATTTGTTTTATTATTCCTCCACACACCCCAGGACTCTGAAGTAGAAGGTCAGTGTCAACTTCTTCTTTTATCCTGTCTGTGTCTTTCTCCCTCTCTCTCTCTCTTATTTCTTTTCTTCCCTCCCTTACTCTCTCTCTTCTTTCCTTTTTCCTTCTCTCTTACCTTCCCTCCACTCTTTCCCTTTCTTTCTGTCATTCTAATCCTCTTATTCTTCTTTTTCATTTTCTTGCCTTCCTTCCCTCTAGTCTTTCTTCCTTCCAATAAATTCTTTATTGTTGTGTATAACAAAGGTGATCCTATGTCCTGGTTTTCTAGGACAGTCCTGGATTATGCCTGCTGTCCTCATGTCATAATGCCATCCATTTTTACTGTTAAAGTTATATGAGTTTGGATAACTAATTACATAGTCATGCTAAGTGATCCATATAAAGAAAAGTGGAAAAAAACATAAATGCATGACTCAGTGAATAATCCCAAGGTAATACTGTTAGCTCCCACACAAGTCAAGAAAATAGAATATCACCAATATCTGGGAAGCCTTCTTCAATTCTTCTCTAAATCACTTCAAAAGGTTAATACCGTACTTTCAACACTATAATTTAGTTTTGCTTTTAAATTTTTATAAATCTGATCTTCTCTGAGATTCATTAATGTTGCAGAATCCAGTTAGAAGGCATTCATTTTCATTGTGATGTAATATCCCATTTGATTATATCACTTTTTAAAAATGTATTCTACTGTTTAGGAAGTTGGATAGTTCCTAGTTTTAGATTATTATAAATAATGCTGCTATGAACATTTGTATACATGTCTCTTGGCATATACTTCTTTTGGGAAAATATTTAAGAGAGAAATTGCTCAGATGCAAGGTATGAACATACTTAGTAGCTAACGTTAAACTATTTTTCAAAGTGGTTGATGGCATATGATAATATAGATGATTATTTTGTACATATGTATGTTTTTATTTCATTCTCAAAATAACCCCCTTTAAGATATAAATACATGTTTGTATATGTATGTGTATATATATATATATATATATACATATATATATATATATATATATATATATATCTCCTATCTAATAAAAGAAAAAAAGGGTAATTAACTGTACCTCTGCTACGCTTCCCATTGGCTAATCAGGGCGATATGCCAATTAACTGCCAACCAAGATGGCAGCCGGCAGCCACACAGCTGAAGCGAGCAGGAGGCTTGCTTGCTCCAGTGATGGAGGAAGCCAAGGTTCCCTGCCTGCCATGGCCCAGCTCTGAGCTCCGAAAGCAACAATGTTTCAATTATAGAAGCTAAACAAACCCCAGATACCTGCTTTCTGCCAGCAGCGGCCTCAGAGCTGGGAGCGCCAGTGACGGCAACAATGTTTCAATTATAGAAGGTAAATAAATCCCAGAATAAAAAAATAAATAAAAAAGGAGAGGCTGGGAGCTTCAGTCACTGGCCAGCCTGAAAACTGCCCTCAGCCCCTCACCCAGACTGGCCAGGCACCCCAGTGGGGACCCCCACCCTGAAGGGGGTGTGACCAGTTGCAAACAGTCATCATCCCCTCACCCAGGCTGGCCAGACACCCAAGCGGGAACCCCACCCTGACCTGGGACACCCTTCAAGGCAAACCAGCCGGTCCCCACCCGTGCACCAGGCCTCTATCCTATATAGTAAAAGGGTAATATGCAAACTGACCCTAACAGCAGAAAGACTGGGAATGACTGGTCACTATGACACACACTGACCACCAGGGGCCAGACGCTCAATGCAGGAGCTGCCCTCTGATGGTCAGTGCGCTCCCACATGGGGGAGCTCTGCTCAGCCACAAGCCAGGCTGATGGCTGCCAGTACAGCGGTGGTGGTGGGAGCCTCTCCTGCCTCCTCAGTAGCGCTAAGGATGTCTGACTGCAGCTTAGGTCTGCTCCCTGCTGGCTAGTGGACATCCCCCGAGGACTGCCAGGCTTCCAGAGGGATGTCTGATTGCCATCTTAGGCCCAATACCCCGGGGAGCAGGCCTAAGCCAGCAAGTGGTCATCCCCCGAGGGGTCCCAGACTGCGAGAGGGCACAGGTCGGGCTGAGGGACCCCCACCCCCCCTGGGACCCCCACCCCCCTGAGTGCACAAATTTTGTGCACCAGGCCTCTAATATATATATATATCTCCCACGTTCAAAGGCTGTTAAATCATGTTGTTTACCCATATCTTCAGAAAAAAAAATCACTTCTACTGTCGTAAACAACCTGCTTCCCTATTTAAAATGATCTGGCCCTCTAGCGACTTCAGTGCGAAATTATAACTAATTTGCCTACAAATGTCAGGTGGTCATAATAATCTGGCCACTCAGTGTGTGTGTGTGTGTGTGTGTGTGTGTGTGTGTGTACATATATATATATATATATTACATTTTAAATTTACAGATGAGAAAACTAAGACTTAGAAATGTTATATACTGTGTTATAGTTCATACAACTAGTAGGTGGTAGAGCCATATGTTAAGCTAAGTGATGTGACCCTAGAGGTATCATACTTAAACATTAGGCTTTACTTCCTCACATAGGTAGAAAAAAACTGCTAGTTGCTACTCAACTATGCTTTATCCCTGTCTTCCTAATCAGTGAATCTCTTCTCCTTCAGGAAACTAAAACTATATTTCCTAGTCTCCCATGAAACTCGGGCTGTACAATGAGATAATAACTAGAAGTCTTCAGGTGAGAATTCTGGGAAAGGTACTTAAAGGACTGACTCTGTTGGGAGAAACATTATTTTGTCCCTTTTATGTTTCCTCCTTCTTCTTCAAAACTTTGAGGTGATGGTTGGAGTGTCTGCAGCCATTTTGGACCCAGAAGAACCCTTTAGAACAGATTTGTCTATTTCTCCTTTCAGTTCTATCAATTTTTGCTTAATGCATTTTGGAGCTTTCTTATGTGACACATAATCATGTGGGGTTACTATGTCCTCTTGGTTAATTAACCTCTTTATCATTGTAAAATAAACCTTTGTGCCTGGTGTTTTCGTTTTCTGAGGCTGCAGTAACAAATGACCAAAAAGGTGACTTCAAACAACAGAAACTTATTTTCTCACAGTTATGGAAGCTAGAAGTCAAAAATCAAGGTGACAGAAGAGCCATGTTCCCTTCAAAGGCTCTAGGGAAGAATTCTTCCACAACCCTGCTGGTCTGGTCGCCCCTCACTGCCCCCCCTGCTGGCCTTGTCACCTCCAACTGTCCCCCTCCCACCGGCCTGGTTGCCCCTCACTACCCCCGCTGCCAGCCTGGTTAGCCCACGCAGCCTACTATTCGGTCATTTGGTCATCCCTCACTGCTCTTCCTGTCAGCCTGGTCGCCCCACGCAGCCTGCTATTTGTTTGACCAGTATTTCGGTTGTCATGGTCACTGCCTTTTTATATATTACTAGAGGCCTGGTGCACAAAATTTTGTGCACTCAGGGGGTCTCTCAGCCCAGCCTGCATGCTCTCACAATCCGGGACCCCTTGGTTAGGGTCCAGTCCCATCACAGCATGGCTCTGGTTCCCCAGGCCTTCAGGTTGGGGGGAGGGACCAAGAGGCCAGTCTGATCACTGTGGGCCAGGGGTAGGGACCAAGAGGCCAGTCTGATGGCAGCATGGCTCTGTTCCTATAGCTCCCTCCCGCCGCCACGCCGCAGGCGGCCAGGACCCAGAACTGACTCCCACTGTGGGCGGCCGGAACCCAGGACTGACTCCCACCATGCTGCTGGGACCCAGGACTGACTTCCACCTGCTAGCCGAGACTCTAGCCTGGTGTTCAGTCATCTGTCCAGACGTTTAGGTCGTGACATACCCTGGCTCTTTATATATTAGGATATAGATAATGTTTAATTGTCCTCAGAATGGTCTCCCCTTATAATTTCTTATAATTTGAATCATATAAGGCCACTCTTTCAATAGTTCTCAAAAAGGGATATCATGGCCCACATGAAGATTTAGTGGATATAAGTATGAATTCTTTTTTCCTTTTAATAAAAGACCACAACAGGGAATTTATGTAAAGACATTCCATAGCTTAACAGATACACATTCAAAATTTCCAGCATCTCTAAAGTACCTGACCCACCCTGAGCTGCTTTGGCATTCCAACTCTGTCTCACATTAATATTCATGTTGGGTTTCAGGAAAGACATTTTGCTAAGTTTAGAACCTGCAATAACTCATGAGCTAAAAAAATTTTTTAATTAAGCACCAAATTGTGTGGGCCCAGTTCATTCACCCCTGGCAGAATGCAGCTTCTAACAGAAGAGCTTATATAGCTGATCATAAAAGCTGTAAAGATTCCCAGGACAGAAGATGAGTCCAAGAAAAGAAACATTCCAACAGTGATCCAATGATCTAACTGTACAAGGCTCAGATGTGTAATAACAAATGTTCCTTCCTCCAAAATGCAGTTTTGAAAGCCAGACAGGGGAAAAAAGTGGCAGGAGTCAAGCATATTCTGCAATTTAATAAATTTCAGGTCCAGTCAAGAAGAATTTGAGTGAGGCTAAGCATAAAATACTAGTCAAGGGCTGAAACCGGTTTGGCTCAGTGGATAGAGCGTTGGCCTGTGGACTGAAAGGTTCTAGGTTCGATTCCGGTCAAGGGCATGTACCTGGGTTGCGGGCACATCCCCAGTAGGAGATGTGCAGGAGGCAGCTGATCGATGTTTCTCTCTCATTGATGTTTCTAACTCTCTATCTCTCTCCCTTCCTCTCTGTAAAAAATCAATAAAATATATTTAAAAAAATACTAGTCAAGGATCTTTTTCAAAGTATAGCATCATGATGGCCTATGCACAGCCTGCTTCTAGGGACTAGAAAGCTGGGGCATCTAAGATGTTAATATTGTTCTGGCCCATAATGATTTCATTGCTTTAATTTATGAAAACAGTGCATTAATTAGAAAGATCATGAAGGTCACCACCCAAATCATCATGAAGGGAGAGATTGACATATGAAATCCATAGCTTCTGCCAACATGGAACTGGTGACCCTGACAAACTCGCTCTTATGCTCCTCATCTTAAAATCATTGTGTCCTCTTGGGCAATGACAAGAAAGCCACTACCTGGCAGAGTCTGAAACAGGAATTTTGATGAAGGTGAGGCAACAAAATGAAAAAAAAAGACATGAATCCTTCCAAAAGAAACTCACCTTCAGCAAGTACTGATTATATGCTTTCTTGACATCGGCACCATGACAGGTGCTGGGGCTATGGATGAAACAGACCTGATTCCTGCTCTCAGGGTTTCACATCTGCCCAGGACCAGCCTCTTAGAGAAGGAAAAGAAAGCCCCAAACCACCTGATTTGCAGTCCAAACTTTTCATTGTTTGTCACAGTATATTAAAACCAAGAGAATGATAAAAACAGCAGCAACAATTTCTATTAATTGCCAATGAAAGCTGCTACCCTATTGCCCTGAAAGAGCAGATTTGAAAGCTAAACATCTCATTCATTAACAAGAGCCTCAGACTCGCCAGCATAAGTGGATGAATGACGGTCCAAATGCATGTTCTAGTTAGGCTATGTCAGAAGGATTCTATTAATTCCAATTAATGATGCCATTTTGGCGTATAAATCCTCCGGTTGTGTATCTTTGTGAGGACTGGCTGAATAAATAAAGCAAACGGGACCTCGGGGTGAGTGAGCATGTTGGAAGCAGGCACCAGTAAACCCCACAGAGATGCCGGGGACAGAGTTCTTTTGTTCCCTGCAGTGATTTCTAAGATTGTCTAACTTTATTTTCTGTTGACAGAAGCTGATATAGTTTGTAACTTTATTAAAGCCATAAAAAAGGGAAAATTTGTAAGCTCCATGGGTGTTTTATTCATATATTCAGACTGCAGGCTGTTCCATAAAAAAGGATTGTATGAACTCTGCTTATCGCACAGGATGCTACATTTTCAGAGGAGGTTGTCCAATCCCACCCCATAGACCAAGACAAGCCATAGCATCCATCACTCACACAATTAGCACAACTGAAACCTGGAACACCATTCCTTTTTATTTTTTAGATGAACCAGCTGGTAGCAGGAAATGTCTAATATTGAACAACCCAGCACTACAATGTAGGTTACCTAGACTCAGGTTTGAAGCTATTCCAGTATTAGGGGAAATAATAAAATCTTGCCTAGAAGAAGGGAATAAAATGATTTCTCCCCTTTTTATCAGGATGGAAAAAAGCTAAACACAGTACTTTTTAAAAACTAAAAATCAAGATATCATTCTATATTAAAACTAGAAGAAGGTAAAGAAATGTTTAACTTAATTCCTCTAGTTTTCAGAATATATACCATATAGAAAAGAATTTCAATTTGAATAGGAAGGAGTGTACTTTGTTTGCAGGGACATCCTACTCATCACCAAAACTACAGCTTGAAATTATTTTCAATACCACTTTTAGTAGCAGAGTTGGCTGTAGCCATGGAAGTCCCCCTCCCCTTTTTTGGATAAGAATGGATTTGTTTCACAATTAGCTGATGTATTTTTCCAGTCCCTCCAACCTAATGTGGTCCTTCCCTTCAGTAAATATTTTGGTCTACAGTTTTCAAATCCTCTATATAAGCCCATCAGGCTAGCAGACTTTAGTTCTGATTTGACTACATAATCTTTTCCTCCTCACTTCTCTGAATCATTAGAATAAGGTGGGCTAACTTGAATGCCATCCTTTCAGAATCATCATTCTAGAACAAAGGCCTTTCACTTTTCCAGAAACTTGCTTACAGTAAAAAACAACTATTTAACAATTTTTCTGATAGTACTAAGTACAGAGCTTTACCATGAAGCCAAGAACAACCCAACTTATTTAAAATTATACAAATTTTAATTCACAGTGACAGCATTTGAAAATATGTATCACGTGAATAATCTGTGAAATTTGTTCAGATAACAGTTAGGAAAAGCTCCTTTGATCATTGCCTGCATTTTTGGTGCTTAGATTTAGAAAGAAAAATTTATACCAACCTGGGTAGAGCTTAATTATTAAACTTGAAACATATACAATAGAATTAAAAACAATGTTGAGGAAATTATTTTCTTCCTGACAAATTCTGAACATTAGACTATGTGGTAAAATTAATGGCCAGGATTGGCATAACCCATGCAGCATTGAAATGTGTCTTTAGGCAAAAGTCAGTCTTGGACATGAAATCCAGGTTAGGAGATGGTGCTGTGTTTTAAATTGATTCACAGTTTGATGTAGCAAAACAATCTTTATCAATAAAAATAAAAATGTGAAGGCTTGTCTGTGATGAAGGGACTCATGCCAAGTGAAGGAGGGAAGACAAGGGTAGGACTAGGGACAGTGGGCTGGGTATAGCTTGTAATTAGGACAGATAGACAGACTTATTAAACAAGAGAACTGGATTTTTCAATTGGGATTTTTATTGAAATAATAATGAAGTCACATATAGTTATTCTTAAGAAATAATACAGAAAGATTCCTGTACACATTCCTGATTTTCCACAAGGATAGTATTTTGCAAAACTATTTCATTTTTACTCTTTGCTTAAGCCCTTATTCCCCCTGAGAACTGGGGAGAACAGGTATGGGTGGATGTGGTGACTGTGTCATCAGTGGGTAATATGGTATAAACAAAAAAGAAATGGTCTTAAAACTAGATCAATCTGGATTCAAGTTATGTCATCTGGTCCTACCATCTGGGTAACTCGGACATGCTATTTATGCATTCAGATACTTCATTTTTTAACTCATCAAATTCTGCTTCAACAAGGCTATTTTGACGAGGATGTGAAATGATAGATGTGGAGTCACTGGGTAAGAATTAGGTAGATGTTCAGTACATTTCAGTCCCTTCCACGCCCTTGCTGTCTGTATAAACCTAGAGGCATCATCTATAGATGGTCATAGTTCAAAGCAATTGCTCAGAAGACTTCGTGTTCCTCAAGGCCCTTGCCTATGTAGTTTTTTAAAAGTGTGTTTATTTATGGAAAATATACTGTATTAAAGCTTATTTCTAAATAGAAGAAACGTAAAAACAAGCTAAGCTCAGAATAGCTCTAGACCTCTCCTGCTACCTTCTTTTTCTCACTGATGGATGCACATCCTCTCTCACAAGCACCCTTGCTTTTCTCAGGCAGACATAGGAGTGGTCCTTAGTTACAATTTTCAAATAGCATAAAAGACCTCTCTGCGACATCTTGGATGCAGGATATGTCACAACTATCTCTAGCACCTTATTTTCTAAGTGAAAAAAAATGTTCGTGTGCCTTCAAGAACATTTTAGGCTTATCATTGGCTCCTGGCTATTTCCTCCTCCCTGCCCTGCAGTCAGAAAGGAAGTACCCTAGAATGAACGAGGTGATTACCTCAATAAATTATGATACTTGATCAACACTCTAAAAATATAAAAACATAATGTAGAACACTTTAATAGTATCAATGAACAAAATGTACATGCAATTTATCAAACGAACAATATTGACCTGTTGCAATAATGTTTTTATTTTCCTATAAATAATGGGAAATAGCTCTCATTCTTCACTGCTATACTCAATCTGGCTCTTGGCTCCTTATTTATTTATTTTTATGCTTAGAGGTATGTGTGTGTGTTTGGGGGGGGGCTTGTTTATCTTTTCTTTGAGATGAAATCTCTTTATAGCACTGTTAACTGATTTTGCCATACATCTGGCTTCTTTATATTTTCCTATATTTAAGAAGATGATTCATTTCATTGGCTCAAGAGCTTATTTTCCAGTTGGAATTGTAAGCCAGAGGAATTATTTTACAAAAAAAAATTTCATTTTCTTTATTGTTCTTGCCTAGAGGTACTCTCTGATTTATTTCATTCTTCTTTTAGTTGTATGATTTAAAGAGACAATAGAAAACACACACTCCAGTGCACTTTTTCCTGTGCTTCCTTCTTTAAAGCAGCTTTTATTTAATTTTTTAATATCATTAATCCAGGGAAACTCATCTTTGTTTTCAGTTCTCTAAGCCTTAGATAAATCAATATCTTAAACATTCCTCTGATGAAAGTAGGGTCTAGGTTTTCTATACTATATTCTGGATAATTTGGATAGTATTGTATATTTTGGATTATTCAGCAAATGGTTGTTGGTATGAGGTTGATGAGGGAATAGTTGATTTTTTTGTGGTAAGAAGAAGTTATTAAAATTTCAGTGGAGGCCAATTTCCATTCCCTGTGGTGGAAGTTTTCTGGGTATATGAGGCAGGAACCTTGAAGCTTCTCTCCCATTTCTGCCTGCCCTGATTCCATCCATTCATTAAGATAAAGCTCAGATGTTATCTCCTCATTCTGGCCATAACTGCTTCTATACATCTACTGAATTCCCATGATCTTGGTTTATTAATCCTCTATGGCACCCATCTTGATCTAAATTATGATACGGTTATTTGTAAACATGCTGAATGTCCCTCACTAGATTACAAAATTCTTTAGCAACGTAACCATCTCTAATCTACCATTTGATCCTTGAAAGCATTCAGTATACTTTCCTTGTATATATTGGTCACTGAATACATGTTTAATGAATGGTTAAATAAATTTTCAAAGCATTTTAGGTAGAGTTTTTCTAATAAGATGATATTTGTAAACTGCTTTAAGAATTAAAAAATATATATGATTAAAAGAAGTTTCACACTATCTTTGTAGGTGATTGGGCCGGAGTGGTGAGAAAGAAGAGTCAAGGTTACTCCCAGTTATCTGACTGTGTCATTTACTGAGCAGTTTTATGTAGAAAGCTAGTGAATTTAGTTTTGGATATGTTGAGTTTGAAATACCACTGAGACCCTCCTAATGGAGAATTCAGTTAGCATTTGGCTATATGGGCTGGAGATAATATTTTAGATTAAGCCATATATCACTATGGTATGATATATACTGCTGGCAGTTTACTAAAAATTCATTTCTACTTCTTCATAGATGTAACTTTACTGTACTTCTCAGCTTATTTTCCAGTGAGATATTGCAATGTTACTAAATCTGACCAATAGGATATGAGTGAACAGAATGTGTCATTCCTGAACGAAGGCTTTTAAGAATCAATATAGCTTCTCCATATTCTCTTTCCTCTTTAGCTGGATGGAAGTAAACAATGACAATGTCCTAAGGGATATTGGACTCACAAATTGAAGCATTTGAGTTCTTGAATCTCCACATGAAAAATATCTTCCCACCCACCAGGAATAGTACTCACTTTGGACCACTATATGAGAAATAACCTCTATTCTGTTTGAGCCCTACATTTTGTGATCTATGTGTTACAGCATTTTAGCCTACTTTAATAAATACAGGTAGTGATGGAAACAATAGAAGTTGGTGAGATGACCCAGGAGTGCAGGGAGCAGTGAGAGAAGTTGCAAATGAAACCCCAGAGAAAGGTTTGCATTTAAGGAATGTCAGGAGGAAGATAATCAGTGAGGGAGACAGAAGGAGCAAGTAGAGAGATGGGAAGAAAATCAGAAGACAATAAATTGAAATAATCCAAGGAAAAGAGCGTTAGCTATGCTCAGTGCTTCATGTGCAGGAGCAGAGGAAGGTTGCATTGGTCCACAGACAAGGTTTTATTAAAAGAAAAATGGAAAGAGGCAGAAAGAATGTAAGGATGAACTATGAGGAATAAAATGAATAAGGAGAGAAAATAACATAAAGGAAATAAACAGGAAAACAGCAGGAAAACCAGGATTGGTTAAAGGAACAGTGTAGTATGAGCAGCAGAGTGAGAGAAATCAACAGAGATTGTGATTCAGGAGTAATGCTTTTTGATTAGGAGTGGCAGTTCTAGGTAACATTAATGTCAAGGATGTGGTCATGAAAAGACTTTAAAAAGTAGATGGATAAATGTTTCCTTTTGAAGCTGAATTCACCTACGTTGTTCTTTGATTTGGGGTAGAGTATAACGAAAACTAGTCTTTAACTCATCAGTTTATCAAAGTGGATGAGACACTATATCTCAGGAGCCAAATTTCATAAGTTCAAATCCTAGTCTACAACTTACTAATTGCATCCTTTGGGCAGATTACTTACCTGCATCTTACCTTTTTCTCTGTAAAAAAATAGGCATGATAATAGTACTTACCTCAAAGATTTGAAATTCTTAAAACAATGTTTGACCTGGAGTAAGCTCTAAAAATATTAGCTACTATTATAATTTTAATTTATATTATGTTATTAAAAGTGCTTGGATTATATGTTTCTGTTGCTTAACTAATAGTGAACAAGGTACATCATACACTTACATCTCAGTTCCCCCCATTAGAAGTGTGGTGAGGAAGTATGAATATATTACAAATTATGATGACAAGCCTATGCCTCCAAACAGGAAGTAAGGACTCAATTTTAGCATCATGGAAAACCTTTAATTTAGGTTTGCAGGTACCATATATGTCATATTCGTAGGCTGAGTACTGGTTTACTCTTCTGGTCCCAAAGTGTCACAGCTAAGAATTTTCTCGAGAAGCATCGCTCAGACTGTCAAACCTCAGAGGGAAGGTAGGGGAGGGTGGGAGTAAGGGGAGAGATCAACCAAAGGACTTGTATGCATGTATATAAGCCTAACCAATGGACAGAGACACCAGGGGGGTGAGGGCATTCCTGGGGGGGGGGGGTATAAGGACACATATGTAATACCTTAATCAATAAAGAAAAAAAAGAATTTTCTCAAAGCTTCCTATGATTCAATTTTAACATCAGAAATAGAGTTAACTACTCTCCTTGCTTTGGGTTATTGTAACTAATTGAGGAACTAGATCATGAGTCAATAACAGAAATGGCTCATAAGTCCTTTGATTTTCCATCAGGCAGGATGACTCACCTGGCTGGAACCTCTGTCATATTTAGATCTTTATAGCTTTGCGTTAACTAGCTGTAGTGGCTTTGGCCCAGCACAGTCTAGCAGGAAAGGGAGCTAAGAGTGAAAAATACCCTTAGCAATTCCAAATGAATTAAACTAAAAAGGTTGACAGCCCTACCCTTTCCACCAGCTGATTCAAAGATTATATTCATCTGATTCAAGTGGAATAAAATTCATCTTATTCCCCTGACTTCCTACCACAGCTGAATTCCAAAGTCTGAGTGATTTGTAATCTTTCCAAATTACCTTTCTATTTAAAAAAAAAAAAAAGGGAGGGGGGGCATTGCACCTGACACAATAAAATAACAATTTATTCCTTTGGAAAATATGATTTTAAAAAACTTAGTGCTCTGGTTATTCTCAGAGAGGCCAACAGTAGCGATGGCTACAAGGCCTATTCAAAGGATCATAGGAAATTTATTTTGAAGAAATACTCTTAAGCAAATTCAAGGCTAATCATATCAGGTAAACTACTGAGAGATGCTGATGAGAGTAATTTATTACTAATAATCATACATTTTGAAGCTCATGTCTAAAGTTGTTTTTATGACTCAAGGTGGAGGTAATTGTTAGTATTCCTAACATAATCGTGTGTGTGTGTGTGTGCATGCACACCTGTGTTCATTGGTTGAATTATAGGCTATCCCTAATTTTTATGTAAAATACATTTAAACATTCCATATTATTGTTGCATGTGAGAAAGTCAACTTGATTATGCATGTATGTTTGGAGAAAGAACACAGGATAGGGGTGAGCAGAGATGGACTGAGAATATTCTATCTAGAAATGAAAAAAAATAATTTTGTGTTCTTAGATACAATCATCCAGGATATATTTCCAGTATTGTATACATGTTCTCTTAATTATTTTACTATTCCACATCCAATATGTCTTCAAATGAAATGGAAGGTTTGCCACTTCTAGTACACCTAATGATACTTCCATCTTTCTCTCAGATATAAGTTCATGACATCTAGAGGTTTAATTAATAGTATCAAACACTTTATTGTCCACTCATTTTATAAACTAGTAAGATCAAAATGCAAGATGATCGTCAATTGCTCAATCATTTCTGACAGACAAAATGGTGACAATTCCAAGATTGAATTATTTGGAGACAGCCATTGCCAGCATGGAAGAGCCCCAAATGTTTGTTCCACCATGGATGGAAAAAGCAAAGATGTGACATATGAAAGGTCTTTTACAAATATATAAAAGCATAGACATTTCAAAGTTAATTATTTGAAAGTCAACGCATTTGTAAAAATGCTGCATCATAATCTATTCTTTTAAGAACTCACATATTTCAACACTTGCTGTTTTTGCCTTTGTTTAGCATTTCCCATATGCTCCCTGGGTGGTTTACTCTTTTTCTTCAGCACAACATTTTCACACTGGGTCCCTGGTAGGTGGGTTGAAGACACTGATCTTAGCCCCATCAGGATCACTGGTTCCAATGCCACTTCACTCCCTTTGCTGGGCAAGTCAGCGATGGCTTTCATTGAGGCACACCATTTGCTTGGAATCCGAGGTCATGTTGTTCAGAGTTTTAGGCTCTGCTCTGGCTACAGTGTTATTTATCAGTCCTGTTGTTGACCCCCTAAACCTTTCCCCTTTTCTTCAGTTCTTGCACCTGCTTTTTTAGACCCTGAACAGTGTCTGTAAATTATTTTCATGGGCTCAATAGGATTCTATTCATGCCTGCTTTGGCTAACCTCCTGACTGTTGTCCTGGCTTGGACCTCAAAACATGTCTGCGCTGCTTTCCCTTTGACTCCCTTGGATGTGACCTCTGACTCCTTTGGCTGGGGGATGTTATAGGGTCCCTATTGTCTAGTCAGTGGTCGGCAAACTCATTAGTTAACAGAGCCAAATATCAACAGTACAACGATTGAAATTTCTTTTGAGAGACAAATTTTTTAAACTTAAACTATATAGGTAGGTACATTGTCATTAACTTAATTAGGGTACTCCTAAGGCTTAGGAAGAGCCACACTAAAGGGGCCAAAGAGCCGCATGTGGCTCTCGAGCTGCAGTTTGCTGACCACGGGTCTAGGTGAACTTCCATCTTGATTCATTCTGACCAAAAACTTTTCCCAGTGTGACAGACATTTAAGAGCTGCTTCTGTGCAAAACATAGGATCTGTGTAGCTAGTTAAATAAAATATTTACCATTTACAAAAGTGGGTCACCTCAATTTTATATAATAGCCTGCACATCCTAAATAGATTTAGATAAGTGTGGATTTCATCCAAAGCAGGATCGTTTGCAGCATGAGTATCCATGTAACCAACAGAAATCTAGCTATTTAGTTGTTATATTCATAAGAGCACCATCAACAATGATTACATCTGTAAGATCTAGTTGTTTTAAATTTTGCAGCTATCCTGTCCTTAGGGAAAAATAATACTTGGCAGGAAGAAGTGACGCAGTAAGGAAAGTGTGGGGAGTGTAGTATAGCAGTTAAGAGCATGGATTCTAGATCCAATCTACCTAAGTCCAAGTATGATTTTTAATCTGCTAAAGAAGAGTTTATTTTTTAAGCTTTATTTTTTAATTACAGTTGCCATTAAATATTATTTTGTATTAGTTTCAGGTGTGTAACATAGTGGTTAGAAAATTATATACTTTACAAAGTGTCCCCCTCCCTATATTTCCAGTACCCACTTGACACAATACATAGTTACTACAATATTATTAACTATATTTCCCATGCTGTACTTTATATCTCCATGACTATTTTGTAACAACCAATCTGTACTAAGTCCGAGTCTTTACTTAGGCACTCATACTTCAGCAACTTTGGGAAAGCTGCTTCATCTCTCTATTCCTATTTCCTTATCTAAACCTCATAGGGTCTTTGTGAGTATTAAATGAGATAAAAGATGTAAAATTGCTTAAATTCATGACAGAAGCAAAGTAAGTGCTCAATTACTATTAAAAAGAACTAATATTTGCTGAACAGTTATTCTGAGCCAGATACTGTTCTATGCACCTTATGTGTTTTAATGCAGTTAATTCTCACAATGATCCTATCAAATTGGTACTGTTATTCCTATATTACAGATGATGAACCTTAGGCAGAGAGAAGCTAATTAACTTGTCTGTAGAGTAGAACTGAAATTTAACCTCTTCCTATGGTTCCCAAATCCAGTCTTAATTGCTTTACAATACTAACTGTTGAATAATGTTAACTGTCATTATTAAGCCAATTTGTGTATTTCAATTTTTGGAAAAATTGAGAAATCATTAATGATTTCTCAATTTTTGGTCTTCAGGCTGTGTTCATTATATTTGGGGCTCTACATAGCATCTTTATTACTGAATTGCTCTTTTCCCTTGCTTCTAGAACTCATGGACTTTCTTTTCTTTGGTATCCACACATAGATACTAAACAAATTTAAGTCTTTGAAGAAAGTCAGTGCTATTTACCCAATCCTTCCTATATAATAAAGAGGTAATATACAAATTGACCATCACTCCAACACACAAGATGACCACCCCCATGTGGTCAAAGATAGCCACCCCCATGTGGACACAAGATGGCCACCACAAGATGGCTGGCAGGGGAGGGCAGTTGGGGACAATCAGACCTGCAGGGGAGAGCAGTTGGGGGCGACCAGGCCAGCAGAAGAGAGCAGTTAGGGGTGACTGGGCCAGCAGGGGAGGGCAGTTGCAGGGGACCAGGCCTGTTGGGGAGGGCAGTTGGGGGTGACCGGGCAAGCAGGGGAGGGCAGTTAGGGGCAATTGGGCTGGCAGGGGAAGAGTTAGGTGTTGATCAGGCTGGCTGGGAGTGGTTAGGGGGTGATCAGGCTGGTAGGCAGGTGAGTGGTTAGGAGCCAGCAGTTCTGGATTGTGAGAGGGCAGTTGGACATCCCTTGAGGGGTCCCAGATTGGAGAGGGTGCAGGCTGGGCTGAGGGACACACACACACCCCTGCACAAATTTTGTGCACCAGGCCTCTAGTGAAACTATAAGTCCCTTAGTAGCAGGGAACATAGGAACTCCCAGTGCTGTGCTGAGAACATTAGGGGCTCCATAGTATTTTCAGATAGACACTTATATAACTAATGACTTCAGTTTATTTTAAATACAATGCAAGAAGTTTGAAGCTTCGTATGAATACAGATTGGCTATCCCAATGCATTATTTAATATATCTTCTGATGAGGTTCATAGAAATTCTAGCTTTTCCTAATTACTGCTCTGGTTAAGCAATAAAGAACAAATTGATCTTTATGTAATGGCTTGAATATGAATTCAGTCATGCCTAGAATATTGTCCCAACCCTGGCTCTTATTCTGCCTCTTAGCTGCCAAAGATAGCCCCAAAATTAGATACTCTAGAATTCTGACGATCTAAATTATTCCAAACTCCCAGCATGTCCTGTTGGCACAATGAGGCACTACAAACTCATGCTATGCACTCTGATACACGCTTACTAAACTCTCTTTAATTTTCCAAAAAGTAAGTTATGCATGAAGGAGTAAGTCATCTAAAAATGGAGCATTTTCACTGATACGGCACTTTAGGGTGACAAGCCAGAGAGATCTTCAGTGTCATAGCACCAGAACTGGGCACTACGGTTTCTGACTTTCTCTTGCTTATGGACAACTCAGCTAGACAGTTTTTATCAGGGATAGAGAAATGTGTGTTGAACAATCTGAATTTAATTATCTTTAAGGCACTTTAGATGAATTCTATGTGTTATGACTTCTTGACAATGAGGATAGGATTGAGATTTCATGTTTTTCTTAGTGAGGAGTTTTGCTGTTTTTTTAACTTTTTATCAAACCAAAGGACAGAAGAGCAGTGGATTTTCTCTTGCAGATAAAGGGAGATTATATAAGCAATTCAAAAAGGTCAGTGAAGAAGTGTCATCTTCTATATTAAGTACCCTAGTTCCTAAATATCATTAGCCCTCTTTTGTATGTGGTAAAGACACCGTTCAGCAATATTAAAGGTCACAGTATATATAAGTATAAAATGATTTACTTTAAACCAAATATAGGGTACCTCTGTCTATTAGAAGACAAAGTATAAAGTTTATTCTTAACTAGCTAGTGATTCTGGATACTTTATAAAGTTGGAGTGTGATTCCACCTACCTTTTCATAAAATAGACATTATATTATTTAGTAATAAATGTGTTTCCAAATTTAAAATATAAATTCCTGTCATCCCAAGAGAGAAAGCATAGTGAAACTTGTAAAATAACAGAATATAGTAGAGCCATTGCTAATCCTAGTAGGTAAGCTTCTTAGAATTATTATCCATAATATTGGATACCTAGAAGAAAAATGGTTAAAAGACCACAAACTCAGTCCTAGACTTTTATTGCACGTGTACAAATAGGAGTTGGTAGGTTCATAAAGACATACAAAATGTGTCCTGCAAGTGAACTTGACTAAACTGGGAAAAATATTTGTCATTTGGAGAAATATAGTTACCTATACTATTTGATACCAATGGAAATTGAAATCACCAGCCCTGCCTTTTTTTTATTTTAATCAAAACTGCTCTTTTTACAAACTAATAAAATAAAAGGAGTCTAAAACATTGAACATCAAGTCGTTGATTTCCCAGACTAAGATTCTTATAGACAGAGAATTTAAAAGCGAGAAGAATTACAAAATTAACATATCCACATTTGTGTCTCCAATTTGGGCTTTGGGACCAGACGGTCTTGGAGTGAATCTCAGACTCACCACTTTCCAGTGATACGGTCTTGGGAAAATCACTTAATTTCCTTAAACCTTAATTTTTCTCATCTGTGCAATTGGGTACTGATCCAATTTACTTCTATGCCAACTCTGCGATGTGTGAGTATATGACATGTCAATAAAGATCAGCATGGTCTCTACCATGTAGGGAGAATGCTTAAATGTTAATCCCCTTGTGATCCTCCTCCTCTCCCTTACCTATATTAGCACAATTTCCCTCCTCCGTAGCAGAAATCACAGTTGGTATTCAGTTATGATGTACAGGTCCAATGGTACTGGCTTTTTACTATCAGCCTATCTTCTGACTCATTGGGGTTCTGATTGTTTAGTGCCTTTCCTGGATTAGTAGTTAAATATTCAAACTAGCTTAAGGAGAAAAAAAATGCTTTGACTCTCATAACAATGCAAGACAGGAGTGGATATATCATCTGGCAGAGTTGGTTCCAGGGACTCAAGTGATATCATCTGGATCCCTTCCCTCTCCATCTGTCAATTCTGATTGTCCCTGCATTAGTGATGAGAATGACCATATTATGCTCCAAGCCCATATAACCACAACATACAATTTACTTTAATAACTACATTGGAATGAAATTATGTCCACTTATTTGTATATCAGTATCAAGGCAGGACTCTTATTTGCCAGATTTGATTTATATGCTAATTCCTATATAGGCTGGAGTAGTGTTTGTTGATTGCGCTGACTTACAACTCCATTAAAATCACATGGAATGAAAGAAGGACACTTATCTGAATGTTACTAAAGGGGCTTAAGTGATTCTGATAAGAAAAACACAACTAAAACAAATAAACAACTTAGATGTTCACCACTCTAGCATAATCTACTACAGAGGAGTTATTCCTTGTAAGTGTGATCTGGACTACCTTTAAAAACTAGAAAAGACACATCAATTGGCTTCCTTGCTTTGTGATCATATGAATTTTATACTTCAAGGGATAATATTATCTCCGTAATTTATTCGACGAAAGCAAAGGTCACAGTGTGTATAGTTCAGTAAATTTTTAGTAATTTGAGATTGCAATAGGATTGAATGTGAATGAAGAACACATTGTTAACTTTTCTAAAATTGTACCAGTGAATGATAAATTGATTCAGACTTCAATTTTTATGAATACTATATTTAGCAACATGTTTTTAATAGAAAAAGATAAATAGGAGGGTGGATTGTATGCTTTATTGCAGCTTGGTTTCCCCCATCTGCAGAGAAATATACCTGCTCATGCTACACAGCACGAGAGGGCATGCAGACTGAGGGCTACAGGGCCAGAAGGAGAAGAACCAGACATCAGAGCACACTTATAAAGTGACCTAATGTCCTACGCTTTGTATTCAGAGACAAGTTTTATTGGCTCCAGTAGACAAATGACCAGTAGTAACTTAAACATTGCACACATTTTAGGCAACATAAGAGAAAAATAAGAGTTTAAGGTTATTAAAAATATGTTTGTAGACTCTTTTTTTTTCTTAGCTTGCAATGTCATGAGATGTAGGGTCTATAAAAGTGGAGAAAGAATGGATGAACATTGAGAAGGAAAAGAAAGAATGACTTGGTATCATGAACCCATGAGTTCTCAAGTCATTTCCTTCTCTTCTCAGTACTCCAAATACTATCTACATGCAGCATTTGAACAGTAACCCCAACAAAGTCTATAATATGTAAGACTAGAAAATATATTTTAGTACATAGTGTTTCAACATTGAATATTATTATACTTTATGTTGTTCATGAATTGAGCTTCTTTTCCTAACTAGGTCATAAACTCTTTTGCGAGCATGGGCTATGTTATATTTACATGTGTTTGTGTGTTCCAGAGCACCCAGCAATATATTATGACCATAACAGTCTCTTAAATAATGCCTACTGAATTACACAAATGTTATTGAAGGATTAATGCTATTAGTCAGTTGCAAAGAAATAATACAGATGTTTGAACATAAATGTGAATATGTAAATATAAATATGAATATAGTAGTGATATAATCCTATATAATAAAGAGGCAATATGCAAATAGACCATCACTCCAACACACAAGATGGCCGCCCCCATGTGAACACAAGATGGCCAGCAGGGGAGGGTAGTTGTGGGCGATCAGGCCAGCAGGGGAGGACAATTAGGGGTGACCAGGCCTGCAGGGAAGGAAAATTAGGGGTAACCAGGCCTGCAGGGGAGGGCAGTTGGAGGTGATCCGCCTGTCAGGGGAGGGCAGTTAGGGGCAATCGGGCCAGCAGGGGAGCAGTTAGGTGTCAATCAGGCTGGCAGGGGAGTGGTTAAGGGGTGATCAGCTGGCAGGCAGAAGTGGTTAGGGGCAATCAGGTAGGCATGCAGGCGAGCTGTTGGGAGCCAGCAGTCCTGGATTATGAGTGGGCAGTCGGACATCCCTCTAGGGGTCCCAGATTGGAGAGGGTGCAGGCTGGGCTGAGTGACATCCCACCCCCACACCCCCCATGAACAAATTTTGTGTACCAGGCCTCTAGTATAAATATAATAGAGACTCTAGAAGCTGTGACTTAAAAATAATTTCTCCTGGATAAGAAACATTTGCCTAAACATCTGGGCTACTTAATAGAAACAAAAATTACAATATTATAATGATTAATACTACCAATACAACTGAGCTTTTGTAAATGGATTTATTTTGTTCCTCTAAGGGTCACTTTTTATTTTTTTGATTTCAGAAAGGAAGGGAGATGGAGAGAGAGATAGAAACATCAATGATGAGAGAGAATCATTGGTTGGCTGCCTCCTGCATGCCCCACACTGGGGATCAAGCCCACAACCTGGGCATGTGCCCTGACCAGGAATCAAACCTTGACCTCCTGGTTCATAGGTTGACACTCAACCACTGAGCCACATCAGCCGGACTCTAAGGGTCACTTTTATGATAAATGAAATAAGGAAATAACAGACAACACAAATGTTACATTAATTTAAACACTCAGAAAAATAATCAAAACAAGAAATCTTATTCTTAATTGCTTAATTATTAAAATGTTAAACCAAGTTCCATGGGTTTACTGGCAAACCTGATATTGATTTAAAGATCCCATTTATTATACCATCATTTCTATTAGGAAGAACATAACATACTCAAACCTGTCTTAGTGTTACAATAAAGAATTATATTTGGTCAGATTCCAGCAGAATATAAAATATTGCTAAAATTCTTCTTGCTATTAAAATGTATGCACCCTGAAGTGAGAAAAATAAAAGGAAACTGAATTAAGGAAGATGTGGCACACATGAAAATATACAGCTTGGTAGAATACTAAATTTTTCGTCTTCTAAGTATGTGAAAAATTATAATCATTACTAGAGGCACGATGCATGAAAATTCATGCAAGAGTAGGCTTTCCTTTTCCTGACTTCTGGCACCAGCTTCCATCTGGCCCCGACTTCATCAGGAAGGACATCCAGAATGATGTCCTGAAGACATCTGGTCTAATTAGCATATTGCCCTTTTATTATTATAGATATGGGACTCAAGAAAGTTATTTATTCTAATTTCATTGATTTGTTATTTGCAGGTTTGAGCTTTTCTGGTATTAAAAGTAAAACACAGAAAAATTATTTCTGATGTGCCGCAGTAGAGTTGCATAATCATGTACTGGTATCGTTCTATGGGTTTACAGCATCCACATTGTGGGAACCATAGCAATGGCAACAACCTCTATATTATTGAAATTGTAAGTCTCTGGTGCCATGGCTCCACTCAAACCAATATGAGGAAATTTATTTTACTTTATTTTTTTAAAGATGTATTTTATTGATTTTAGAGATGAATGGAAAGGGAGATAGAAACATCAGTGATGAGAGAGAATCATTGATTGGCTGCCACCTGCACACCCCCTACTGGGGATCAAACTCACAACCCAAGCATGTTCCTTGACCTGGAATCAAACTGTGACCTCCTGGTTCATTGCTCAACCATTGAGTCACACCAGCAAGTCTATTTTTTATTTTTTAAATAGATACATAATTCTTTAGAATAACCCATTGACCAATAATGTCCCTCTTTAGGCTTCATTCAGTGTTAATCTATGGTTTTGTATTTTTGAGACTCATCAGATGTAGACTTATTGTGTGCCCATTACACCACCTCCAAAAGTTCCTCCCATCCTTCTCCATCCTGGATCCAGGTCATAGACATAGTAGCAGGGGTTGGCAATATTGTTGATGTGTGAGATCTTTATAATCATCATCATCATCAGTATTCTTTACCTCTTTGCAAATCTTTCTTGATCCTCAAATTGGCTGTACTCAAAGGAGAGTGGTTGCAAGAAAGATGGGAAAAGAGTAATTAAACAATGATCCCACTTGAGAAGACCTCAGAGTTTAAATTCATTATAAGTATCCAAATGCATCGAACTTAATGAAATCTTAGTATGAGTTAATTTGATTATACATAGAAGTCCTCAGGGTCTCCAGTGGGGGGTGTTGGTTCACTCCCAGGCTTAAGAGCACATGAAAGTTATATAAAGATTTAAAAAAATAATGTGGTTTTTATACTGCTTTTTTTTTTAATCTGGAAAAGCCTCCTCTTAAGATTTTTCCTAGCCAGTCTGTCTCATTCAACCCTTCTACCCCCACGGTAATCACACATTCATCCTTCAAATTTGTCAGGTGCTATCTCTTCCATGTAGCCATCCTTAGCTTCACCTTATTTTCTCTATGCTATGCTTCCATTTGCCATAGCCTTTATAAGTATATAATTAACTTATTCTATACATCTTTCTTCCAATTAGTCTGAAAGCTCTTTTAGGGTAACAATCTTTGCTTTCTCTTTTTAGCTCCTGTTCTGAACTAATCAGAGCCCCCAAAATGCAAATTATTAGAGATGGGCCTAGAACTGCGGTTCCCAAATACCTGTTCTCAGTTTAGTGCTGGATTGAGAGGAATTAACTTGGAAGGATTTTTAGAAAGATGTATTTCTAGGCCCTTTCTTTAGATATTCTAATTTAGAAGGTTGAAATTATGTACAGAATTATATAATTTTAAAAGATATCTCAGCTTTTAGTCCCTGAAATTATATTGGTGGAACAGATGTCCTGAAAATTTCTGTCCTGGATACCCCACATTCAAACTCAAAATAAAAAATATATTTAGCTAAAGTTAATTTGTGTGGGAGGTTGGGTGATAGGAGGAATTCTGGAAATCCAAAATTCCCTTATCTCATAAACTTTATCCTTCTCTCCTGAAATAGGTCAGAACAAGAGTAACTAGAGCAGATATGAATGTGACCAAGAGAGACAACTCTTCTCCCAAATATTTTCATTGTCAGTAGTTGATAACATTTCTAAGTTCAATACTTATATTTTAAAAACTCCCAAGTCTATAATTTATCACATTTATTCTTAACATTATTATTAAAATTAAGGTGATTATTGACACAAGTAATTTTTCTTGAAGTTATCTATTATAACAGTTTCTATCTGGGATCATTTTCCTTCTGCCTGATAAACAATTTTCATTTTGAGTCTCCTGCTGACACACTCTCAGTTTTTGTTTGTTTGTTTTGTTTTTTTGGTCTGAAAATATCTGTTTTGCTTTCATTATTTAAGGGTATACTCAGTGGGTAGAGAATTTTAGCTGTCAGTTACTTTTTATTAGCCTGAGGGTATTTTTCTATTGTCTTCTGCTTTCCAAGAACTCAGTTGTCAGTCTGTCACACCTTTGTGGGCAACTTCTGTTTTCTTTTGGTTGCTTTTCAGATTTCTCAGTGTCTAGTTTTTAAAAGTTTCATCCCCCATAAGCTCAGGACTCAGACCCAAGCACCCTGCATCTCTTACTTGTATCTGAGCTTTCTTTGCTGAGTGGGCTTTGTCCCCGAGGCAATTCAGTTCTAGCTCACCTCTGAGATGCAGTTCTCTTCCTGTGCTCAGCCGGACAATGTTTCAGTCTCTAGTTAGGTCGCTGGACTTTTTAAAAGGCGCCTTTTCATTAAGCCTTTTAGTTTCATCAGGAAAATTGACCCTACTTATCAGGTCTGTCATGATCAAATGCTTCGATGACATGTTATTATTTATGAGTGGTTATTTTTCATTTGATGTTGGTTTATAGTTTTTAATTCTTATTTTTTTCTTATTTGATTGAATTATTATTCATTTTTTTCATTTCTTAATTTGAGTTTTATTAATTTTTATTGCATTAATTATTGTATTCCTTTTCTTACTACTCATTATCAAACACATTTCTTCACTAGTATATGAAATTAAGATTTCCAAAATATCTCCAATCAGTATGTTTCTGCTAATAAATTTCACTTCTTAAAGGTGAAGGGATTAAGTTACAAAATAGTCATGGGGATGTAAAGTATAGCATAGAAAGTAGTCAATAATATTGTGATTCCAAGTGGGTACTGGAAATATTGGGTGAAACACTTTATAAAGTGTATGATTTGTTTAACCACTATGCTGTAAACCTGAAATAATACAAAATAATATGAAAAGTAAACTGTAATTGAAAAATAAAAAAGAATCTGCTAAGATACTGAACCAGATAACTTTTGAGATATTTGCTAATAGAATAGTCTATGTAAATTATTATTAACTAGAGGCCTGGTGCCCAGATTCATGCACCGGTGGGGTACCTCAGCATGGCCTGCACACTGTCACAATCTGGGACCCCTTAGGGGATGTAGGACTGCCAGTTTTGGCCTGATACCCACAGGCCAGGCCAAGGGACCCCACTGGTGCACGAATTCAGGCACCAGGCCTCTAGTATGCATATAAGATCTTTGGTTAATCTCTTCCCACCCTCCCACCACCCCCCTTTCCTCTGAGATTCATCAGTCTGTTCCATGTTTCCATGCCTATGTGTTGAGCGTTTGCTCCCTGGTGGTCAGTGTGCGTCATAGCTACCGGTCGAACGGTCGAACGAACAGTCACTTAGGCTTTTATATATATATATATATATATATATATATATATATATATATATATAGATTATAGTTTAATGTTATTTCACTAACACCTTAATGTTGTTTTATTTTAAATAAAATAGAATTATAAGTGGGGCTACTCACACAGGTTAGAATGCTCTGAGTCCCCTTGTGCAATCAACATGTAAATTGCATGTGTGTCCCTTATTTAGAACATGGAACTTACTTATATAGTTTCAAAGGATTACAAATTTTAATGATGGTTGTATCTTTAGTTTTATGAAATTGTTAGTTATACCTATGATTTACTTAAAGCTTAAACTTTGAAGGTACTAGGATCCTGGAGTCTAATTTATTTCTGTGGGAAGCCTCTTGGCTTGATGATGATATACTTTCTGATGCAATTCCTGGGAATGTGTTCTGGAAAAAACAGGAGCCTATATGGACTTGTTTTTTTAATTGGTAAATTCTATTTATTGATAAACATTGATCTATTACATGCATGTTTATATTTGTACATTCTCTGCATGCTTATATAAATTATATATTGAGGAAAATCTGAAGTCTTAAAACTAATAACTGAATTTTGAATGCACAATAAAGTGCCAAAGTCAAAAAACAAAACAAAAGCAAAGTGACTTGTCTAAAATGTCAGAATGGACTGTTCTCTGTTGCTCTGGTTCTACTTGTCCCGTCCTGCATTTCGGCCAGTTCTCCATCATGTATTTTCTTTCTTCTTCCATGGCTGTTCCCTCCCCATTATCCTTATCATCTTCCTGTTTCATTTCTTCTTATATCCTAGCAATATTTTACTGACTTGAACACCTCATTCTCTTAGGTTTCTCTGTTTAACCCCAAGTTTCTAAGTCATCACAACTCTACCCTCCAAAGTTACTATCCTACCCATCCTGGGCAGAAGCTCTTTCCCCACAACCTCATCCTTGATTAGACAATGCTGCACCTCTTTGACATCATGTCACCCAGTATACAAGGAAATTAACATTATAGAAATAGGACTTAATACAATAGTATTCCAGTATAATTCATCACTTCTCATGTAGGTTTATGATGTCCAGATTTGTCATGTTTTTAGTGTTTGGAGATTCTATTATATCAATTTATGTTTAGACAACATCAACCTGACTTCTGTTAAACTTGCAGATCAGCAAATTTGTAGAGCCTGAACATTTTTACTCATTGAAAAAAATATGACATTTTATTTACAATTTACCTTTAGAGGAACCACTAGCTTTCTTGTAATTAATGTATATTACATAAGAGTGATAATGGTCTCATCATGGGAGTTTTATAATTTAGCAACTTGATCTTTTTATAACGTTGTGTTCCCTTTCATCTATGACCCACCAGGGGACCATATCCTTATTTTATAGACCAGTTTCTTATGTCTCAGCACTTGAATAATTTCTGTATTTTCCCAGTAGGGTTGCTTCACCTTGATCCATTTTCTTTTCTATTTTTCCCTGCTGTTCTTTAATATTTCTTCAAACCCATTGTGTTTTCTCCCTTGAGGCTGCTGTTTTAGATTGTTTCTTACTGACTATTCAACTTTCTATGAATGTGCAGAGAAGTCCCTGGCCAAATATTTAAAAATTTATTAAAATAAATAAATAAAACAAACCTGAAACAAACAAATAATTCCAAGCCTACCTCCTTCTAACATCTGAGCAAGGTCTTTATAAGGCAATGGTAAAATCCCTATCTTGCCCATGAGCACACGAAAATCATAAAAACCTAGAAGCGGCGATTTAAATGGGAAGTGTGGTTCTTCTCTTAAAATTCTTTTTCTCCCAGTTCCACATTCATAGACATGAGATGTGAACCTCCAATTCATTTATGTGATCTTATTCTCACATTTTGGACTTATAAGAAACTCACAGACTAATTTGACAGAAGATGTTACATGTTTTGCTTACACTATATTCTACAACTTTTGAATTAGTTGTCAACATTTAAAATGTTGGAGATTTTCATAAAATTTTGGACTTATAGTTCTTTATTAAAATGTATAAGGACTGTGCTGTTGGACCTGTATTTTGACATGGCGATATAATTCACTGTGGTTGCATAGCAGCTACCTCCTTCATGCGAGACAGAAATCTAGCTCTGCATAGTCTTCACAGCTCCCCACTATGTTTCGCTCTGCCTGCTCCACAAACTCCTGTTACCTGGCTGGCTCCTAAAGCATTTGAAGTTGTACCATTTCCTTAGAGATCAGTCTCCAATGATGACACATGCAATTTCAATGAGTAAAGAACCAATGAAAACAAATTATCATCATAACTTTCATTCAGGTTCTTATAATTTAAAACAGATGAGGCAGGCAGTGTCTAAATACACCTATTATTTGCTACTAGCCCATACAATCTCCCCCTAAGCAAAACACTTAGGATGATTTTAAATTATCATACAAACCAAAATATTATCAGTGTGAACTAGACCACTCTCAATAATTTGTTAGGACTACAATTGTATAATAAGACTGTTCTGGTAAAACTATAACATATTCTTATCCTACTTATATTCATGGAAAGTATCCTCTTTATCCATGAGCTTAAAAAAATATCTGTAACTTTATCTTCTCACTTAAATTTCCAGCTACCTACAGCTTCTACTCAAAATGTTCATTCACTTATTTATTATTTCAATAAATATTATGTGCTATGCTTTATTCTATGTTCTGGGGATAAGATTGGAAACAAAGCAAACAAATTCTCTACCCATATAGAACTTATATTCCATTCACAAATACAGATGCAATGCAATATCATAGGGATAAAAATCTGTGAATGAAAATGAAATAAGGTCAGGAACTGAGGGTGATATGAAGGTTCTATTTTATATAGAGTTGTTAAGAAAGACCTCACTGAGCAGGGGATATTGGAACAGACTCCCGAAAGAAATGGGAAAATAAACCCTTCAAATGTCTGGGGATAGCACTTGAAGGCAGCAGCTAACATTGATTCCCTGAGAGTGCTTGACATCTTCAAAGAAGAGCAGGTGGCCCAGTGAGGCTACCACAGAAAGGTAAGGGAAACAAGTATTAGAGAACGAGGCCAAAGATGTATTGAACAAGATCAAATAAATAGAAGATTATAAGAATAAAACTCGGTTATCTACCTCTTGAGACTTCTCCTTGTCCTGACAGAAAGTATGATGAAAGCATCAAGAATAATTAGGCCAAAACACCATCACGTTTGGATCATCCCAGTGCTTTGGGCACTGGCCTCCTTAAGTCAGACCTTCTGGTGCTGAATTCTAGACCTCATGCTTCCTCTGACTTCTCCTTCTGCTCCAAGCAACTCGGGTCCCAGACCTCTGTCTCCTTCCTAAGCACTCATAACTATACAGGCTCCCCAATCTCTTAATCAAGTTGTTGATCTAATCCTTAGTTGGACCCTAACCTCTGGACCTTGCGTATGGTTGTGTTCTGTCCTAGTTTCCAGCTTCTTGACCTCTGGCTGAACTTCAATCTTCAGCCTCTTCTCTCCTTAGTGCCTTTCTTGATTCTTACTTTGAAATAACAGTTTTACGTTTGCTATTTGGCCCTGATCCTGATACCACAGTTTAATCTCTGGTGCCACAAACCCATATTGTATAACTAACTGACTTCATTGAAGTGAATAATTAAACCAAAGTGAATAATGCCTGAAAGACAACTTCTCCCAATGTTGTGTCTGTACCTGATACCTAGAGAGGTCATGTTGGCTTCTTGCCAATATACACCAACATCAAAAAGATTTTTAAAGTTTCTCTTTCTTCATATAAAATGGGTAATTTAATTTTGCTCTTTATACTATGTTTTGCTACTCACAAGAAAATGTTTCAGGTCAACGTCGTGACTTATCCCTATGCCACAAAAGAGTGTTTATCTCTTAGTCTCATGTCTTAGCCATGTAGAAATTATATTTTTGGGTCACACCGAGGTAACTGGATGTGACTACATGATGGTCCCAGCAAATCAACTCCTAAGCACATCAGTAAACCATCCAGAGCATATCAGTTGAGAGCTCTTTTGTGCAGGCAGATTTTTTGTTTGTTTTTTGTTAATCCTCACCTGAGAATATTTTTTTCCATTGCTTTTTCAGAGAGAGAGTGGAAGAGAGAGAGGTGAGGGAGAGAGAGAGAAAAACATCAATGTGAGAGAGACACACATCTATTGGTTGCCTCCCTCATGTGCCCAGGCTGGGGGTGGGGTGAAAGCCCACAACCCAGGTACATGCCCTTGACAGGGAATTGAACTTGTGACCCTTCAGTGTGGGCCCTGACACTCTAACCATTTAGCCACAGTGGCCAGAGCCAGGTAGGGTTTTTTTTTTCCCTCTCTAGAATTAGCTTTGTTATGTCTAATTCAATTAATTACAAATATTTCTACATATACCATAATAACAAAATGACAACAACAGCTACACTTCAGTTACATTTTTGAAATTCTCAAGACTAAAGAGAGTAAAAATTACCATACCACTAATATATCTTATATATACCACTAAAATACTTAATATACTTTACCTTTCAGAAATATAAAAACTTATTCAAATGAGACCAATATGAACAATAATATATTTTAGAATTAGTTCATATTTCAGAGCTTTGAAAATGTATTGTTTTCTTACTTCATTTTTCTCTAATATTATCAAGCCTAAAGTTTTTTATAATATGAATCTTATTCCAGATTATTTTTATATTTCCAAAATAAGAATGCACATTTTATTTTTTATTTTTTTTTTGTATCTCAAGAGACACCTATTTACCACCTATGTTATCTATGATCTTTTTTCTGGGAAAGTAAGAATAAAAAGACATAAATCCTTGCTCAAGTTGTTCATGGTCTAGAGGAGGAAACTGGTAAGGAAACCAGTAGCTATGGTATATGCGCTACTTAAAACATCAGATGTGGATATAAAGAAACAGAAGTAAGTAGGAAGGAGTGGTCAACTTTATTCAGGTGGTAGGAGATAAGGCAAGTGAGATCCCAAATCCCCAGATCAAGAAGAGGCAAAACATCGAAGATACATAGAATATCTGCAAATTCTGTGTCTTCAAAAGTAATGTCAAATCCTTACTGTGTAAAGTACATCACACTTAGCATTGATAATCCCACATGTATTCCTATGCCTATTCTAGACTGAATTATTGTGGCATCTAAGTCGTAATCTTTTCTCACCATAGAAAATAATTCTCAATTCATAGTGGGCAGCATGTGCATCTATGGCTATGAGAAAAATGCTGATCACTTCCATTGCCTTGAAGGCGCCAATTTATCCCGCGTCATTGATGTACTGTAATAGATGATGGAGCTCTTAATGATCTTATAGGGGGAATGAAGCCAAAGCTATTGGGACACCAACATCTTATTACCCATCTCAGCAGCATCGCATTGGAAGAACATCAATTACATTACATGCCGAACAAAAATGTATTCAGAACTTTTAGGCAGCTCCTCTGCATTTAACTTTGTCCTTGCAGGTGGCATGAGTGAGTATGTTGGCAGTTATACTGCCTGTCCTGAAAATGCCTAAATTAGTTGCTGCTTTTGCCCCTGCTAATATAGATTATTCATTTGAATCCCTGGATATGAGGAAAATGGTAATGTTAGAGGTCTGATACAATTCTAAACCAGGTCATTGTGATCTAACTTCTTTCTATTAGATACCTCTTAGCAACTTAAATTATATGTAATATATGTAAAGTATTGCTTTATTTCACCCCCCAAAACCATTGGGTGTGACTACAAAAGATTAGTGAAAGGGGTATCACTTAAAATTCTGATATAAATAATTTTATTACATATTATAAGTGTTATGAATTAGGTTTTTTAGTTATTTTCTTAATTATATATTTTATAAATAACTTGTGATATTTTGAAAAATAAAGATAATTGAAACAAATTAAAAAACAACTTGATAATGACTATTATGGAGCAGTAAACACGAGGTCCTGTGTTGGATTTTCTATTCATTACCTTTTTTTTCTTTCTACATGTTCTCTCAGAGTAATATCTTCTATGACCATGATTTCAATTCAAGCCCAGAATGATCAGTCCTGGATTTTAGGCTCCTATTTTAGGTGAGACATTTGTTTTCACCTGGATGTTCTCAATACATTTATACTCCTAATTGCAGAAATGTTCTCATTATCTGTCCTATATTTTTTGTATCTTCATCTCTCCCCATATGCCCTATAGCCATTCAGTTTGCCAAGTCAGAAACTTGTGAGTCATAATAGACCCGTTCTCTGCCTCTCCATTTCTTCACTATCCAAGAGGTTTCAAAGTCATATGATTTTGATTTTAGGAATATTTCTTTCCTCCATATCTTCTTTCCCATTCTCACTGCTATTAGCCTGGTTCTGGCGCTGACGATCTCTCTCTAAATCATTAGAATGACTCTTGGCTGAAATCTTCCACTCCTAGTTTAGATCACTTTATTCTCATGTTTACAATGGCTAGAGAACATTCCTGTGTTTAGCAGATGATATGAAGTTAAGGGTTTCGTTCATATTTTGGGGTAAAAGATTTTAGAGATTTGGTAATTTGAAAGTCTGAGGGTAAATTAGAGCAACTAACTAATTTTATGAGAGCAGGTAACCTAATAAACATTAATAGTTAATGTCCAAAACCAGAAGAAAATAATAAAGACAATGGAAATATTAGAGACCCAAACTTTTAATATCATTTCAGTGTATAATTGAGTTTGCCCTAATCTGGACAATAAGTAGAGATACATTCTTTTTTCGATAGAGTGTATCCAAGATTAGGTTAAGTTAGCCACTTGCTCCAAAGTACACCAAAAATCCTTAGGATGGAAGGAAACATTGGGCCGCTTGTACCTAGAAGGCTCTTATAATTGCCTGCTGCATTTTGTCATTTGTCTCACCTGATACGTTAGCTTCACAATTCATATCAGATGGACCTTCAATTGGTGAAGTGGGAGGCAAGGAGAACAGTGTAGCGTCAGGTACATGTTCACTTGATGAGAACTTGAAACAGAAAACATCTGTGCAGTGTGGTCTCAGCTCTCATGGGAAAGCTGTGAAAATGATACTGTTAAAGCTGTCATGAAGCAAAACAGAAATACAGTAACTTGAAGTACTTAAGTTAGACACCTCTCTCTTCAAGATCACGAGGCGGGTTGTTAAATGCAACACCCACCGCATTACAGTCTGCAAAGGATTAGAAAAGCGAACATTATTGTTACAGTTAATCACTTGACACAAACTTCTGAGTTCCCTTAGTATTTAAGGGCTATGTGTTATACTCCACTAGACCCGCCATTATCACACGTAATCTGGAAACGTAGTTAAACTAAACAGCACCTCCAAATCAGCACTATTTCTGTAAGAGCAGCACCCTGTCTCTCCTACTCTAGATGATACATGCTTTAATAAGAGAGACCAAGAGCATATGGAACTCTTTGTTTTGCAAGGAACCTGATATTGTGGAAAGCAATAAGCAATGTGTTACCTGCTTCTAGTGCCTGTTTCACAGTAAGGTGTCTAGCTCAAATGAAAAGCTTATTCAAAACAATCACTTGTGATATTGCTACACCTTTGTCCTTAGACAGAGAAAAGAAGAAACTATTAATGATGTTGAAATGACACAGAGGTGTAAAGAAAGGCATTTTCTATCAGATTTTTAAAAAGCCAGTACCAACCAAATAGAAGATCTTTGCAAGACACATGCATCTAAACACTTACGGAAACTATTTAAGTTTTCAATTAAATGTATCTACAGAGTAAGCGTAAGTCTTTACACTTTTCACTCGACTGATTTATTCAAGTTGAAAAATTTCTAGCACTGTGTTAATTGCATTGTTTGACTTGTGAGCATACAATAACTTTCAAGACAGGTCAAAGCAGCCTGATGTCCCCCACCCCCCTTATCTTTAAACTTTTTTAAAAATAAAATTTTTATTGATTACACAGAAGCAGGGAGAGGGAGAAAGAAGTCAATGCTGAGAGAGAATCATTGATTGGCCACCTTCTGCATGCCCCACACTGGGGATTGAGCACACAACCCAGGCATGTGCCCTGACTGGGAATTGAACTGTGACCTCCTGGTTCTTAGGTCAATGTTCAACCACTGAGCCACACTGGCTGGCCCCTTTTGTCCTAAGAGGCAAGGCCCTGCCACTGCCACCTCCTGAGATTCAAACCCACAGTTCTTTTACCCTGGTGACCCCTTCTCTACCCCTGCATGAGTCCTGGACTCCACCAGGTCACCTCCCACCACCCCAGCTGGCAGGTCTGCCCAGCCCAGACTCCCCTCTCCTCACTGCTATGATCAAGCATTCGCCTTCTTCCCACCCACCCACTCCTCCTGCCTTTTCCGAGGAACTTACTTATCAGGAAAGCATCTTTCTCCCCTATTTTCCCAGTTTGTATAGTTCAACGTTTGTTCTTATTTTAAGTAATAATTATAGGCAGTTATTATTTTTAAAATGTGCATTCACAAAGGTGCATTAAATTTCAGGGACTCAGATTCAGTTGAATTCTTAATTAAGAACACCTTCTTGGTGGCTCAGTTGGTCCTGTGTACCAAAAGGTTGTGGATTCTATCCTTGGTCGGGGCATGTATGGGAGGCACACATTGATATTTCTCTCATACAACTATGTCTCTCTCTTTCTCTCCCTTTTTTCTCTCTCTCTCTCAAATCAATAAAAAAAAATCCTCAGGTGAGACTTAAAAAAAAAGAATCCCTTCTATAAGGAAGAAGCATAGAAAAGATTTCAGTAAAAGAAAAGTACCATGTTAAAAAGCAAACAAACAAACAAAAAAACCCCACAAGTCAACCAATTGCACTTTATAAAACATTCAGTTTTCAAATTATTTTAATAACAGTAACACTAGTACTATTGTTAGCCTTCATACTGTATCTGGCTGCAATGGTTTCAAGCAATCTGATAAGTTTTATTGGTACCAATATACTTTATTCCTGCTTTAACTCTGTTAATATGATTTTAATTCAAATCTAAATACCCTAAAGTTGGGCATTGAAAATTATTCTAAAAAAAGCACAAATAAGTACAAGGACAGCTCTTCAAAATAAGCTTGGAAAGTACTGACCAGTGCCAAATACATAGACTCAGTCACTATCCTTAGCTTCAGATTCTAGGGTCTGACTTGGATAGTGGTTCCTTTGAGTCATTAGGTTGTTTACACAGACACTGAGATTCCTTTTTTGCTTGTGAAAGTTAGTTCTGGCTGGTCTCTATATTCCAGAATAGATGCCTGGACATTTACCTTTTGGCTGCCCGTGGAGGGTTCTCTTATTGCTTCTAGGCCCCCAATTGGTCAGCCCATGCTTCTTCTCTGCTTCCAGAGATACCCCACACAAGGCACCTCACAAATCCAAGGCCCTAACTCATTCTCCACAACTCTTCATTCAAGTAGGAAAGTGCAAGTATCCTATTTGAAGTTCATGTTTTTGTCTTAACTGGTTTAGGATTATCTTTGTAAACAGATGAACCTATTCTAAAATCCAAGTAAATTTGGGGGTTCAATTAATTGTTTGTCCAGCCTGAATGAAGATGTCCTCCTTGAAGTATAGAACTAGAAATTTTATAGGTTAATTCATGTGGCTTCTTTCCTTTGGATGGTTGAAGGATATACTGATGATAGCACGTGAGCTGCATGCCTATGTTCTACACATTCACATTCCTTTTCAACTAACTACCTTTAACCTCTAGGAGAATCAGAGGCACTTCTTAAGATAGAGGCCTTGGAAAGGGGTGTTGATATAAGGAAGGCAAGAGATGGTATTCTCAGTTAATATATCTTAGTACTTGCTGGTACCAGGCCTAAGCAGAAGCAAGATTAAAGCAGGGGTATTTATGAGTTCTCTGACAATGGAAGGATGAGGGCTGTTTCCAGCAGGTCTCAACCTACCAGTAACCAATGTTGTGGCGGCACTAGCCCTTGTGATTGTTTTTGTTGTTGTTAATCCTCCCCAGAGGATATTTTTCCATTGATATTTAGAGAAAGTGGAAGAGAGGGAGGAGAGACACAGAGAGAGAAACATGTGAGAGAGACACATCGATTGGCTGCCTCCCACACACGCCCCAACCCGGGCCAGTAATTGAGCCTGCAACTGAGGTACATTCCCTTGACCGGAATCAAACCCCAGACTCTTCAGTCTGTGGGCTGACGCTCTACCCAGTGAGTCAAACTGGCTAGGGCAGCCTTTGCGATTTTTATTATGATTGCAAGACGCCCTTAGCAATAATATTAGAAAATTTGTTTTTAAAAAGTGTTATCACTATAAGTCCTGGAAATTGCAGGGCACACCTGAGGCCACGAGGGTGCTGGGAGAAGGGGAGAGGGAGCTGTGGCAGGCCTAGGGTTCTGATTTTATTAGCATTGAGGGTAGGGGCCTAGAATTTTACTGGCTAACTCTTTCTTTTTTTGTAAATTTAAAACATAAAAGCAGAAATTTAAAGTACAGGCAGAGAAAAACCAAGCAGCCCAAATGGGGAGTCATCACAATGTCTTTGATCTCTAAGACAAAGGAGATTGGGGATGTAGGTGGGATGGAGATGGGAGTGGGGTAGCATGGCTCTTTATCTAGTCCTGTGGCTGGCAAGGTGCTTATTCAAGATCTTTAAGTATATTTCTGGGCAACCAAAGCTTAAGTCAGGCACTTGCATTGCAAAAAATAAAATTAAAAAAAGAAAGAAAAATCAACCGTTAAGGCTTATAGTACAAGATCAAAGGCAAAACTAAAATAAGAGTAGATGAAAATTATAGTGCAAGGTTCACTAAGAAACAATAAATCCAATTTAGACACAGAGGTTTTAGTGCCAGTTCAGGATCCCAGAAAGAAAAAATAGTTAGTACCCTACATAACTCTCTTGGAAGTAAATCCCTCAGAATATATTCCAAATCTGCCTGATAATTTTTAATTTAGTTCTAGACTTATCAGATAACCTCCATTTGTTTAGGAAACCGATTATTAAAGGAGGCTATCCTTGTTTTGACAGCATTCATTTTCATGAAGTTGGGCTATAGGTTCTATTTCAACAAAATTTTTTGGCCTGTGGCACCCTCTGTGTCCTATGAAATTAAGAAAGTAAGTCAAGAGAGTTGGTGTTTTGGTGAGGTAGTCCATCCTATTCATTAGCAGTTGATGCTGTAGAGATATCTTTATCCTGGTCCAGAACTAAGGACTCAGCCAAGACTAGGTCCCCCACAATTCCTGTTAAACATATGGTATCTGGCTTTGTGACCAAAGGTCTACATTTGTTATTTGGAAAATTTCTGTCACTACTTGTCATACCTTGGGCTTTAAGGAAGTTAAGTTTGCCTTGATACTTTAATCAGTTCCCACACAGGACCTTCTATGGACAACCATGGTGAATGCTCAAAGAAAATGCCTGTAGGGCAGAAAACAGGTGACTCATTGCAAGGAATATAAAGTGTAGATGTGCATGGAGCCTGTGTGCTTTCATCTTTTCCCGTGGCAGATGTCTGAGACACAGAAGTTCTTGTGAGAAGCGCAACCACGTATCATTATGGTTTTTCCTGACTAGTACAGCCTTAGTCTTGGTGTGCAAGTAGACCATGCCAATTCTACTGACTTCAGAGTAGGAAAGTTTTTAAAAGATTAGCTTGCGAGGTAAACAGATTTTGCTTTCAGACAAATATTTATAGGTTCCTATAGCTTTGCTCTACTTGATATCACCTTTGAGGAAGATCTTTGAGAGTATGAGAGCCACAAAGTACAATGAGTACTGCAAAGAAGCAGAAGCATATTCATATCAGATGGGAAGATGAATAGTGGCACTTTCACCAGTACATCTCCTAGGGCAAGGGAAACAAGGAAAAAATAAGCAAATGGGACTACATCAAACTAAAAAGCTTCTGCACAGGAAAAGAAACCACCAACAAAATGAAAAGGGAACCCACTGTATGGAAGAACATACTTGCCAACGATACATCAGATAAAAGATTAATTTCCAAAGTATACAAAGGACTCATACAACTTAACACCAGGAAGACAAATAATACAATTTAAAAATGGGCAAAGGCCCTGAATAGACACTTCTCCAAAGAGGACATCCAGATGGCCAATCAACATGAAAAAATGCTCAAGATCACTAATCATCAGAGGATACAAATTAAAGTGACAATGAGATAATCACCTCACACCTGCCAGAATGGCTACTTTCTATAAGTCCACAAGCAACAAGTGCTGGTGAGGATGTGGGGAAAGGGAACCCTAGTACACTGCTGGTGGGAATGCAGACTGGGGGTGCAGCTACTGTGGAAAACAGTATGGCGGTTCCTCAAAAAATTAAAAATGAAACTGGCACTAAATCCAGCAATTCCACTTCTGGGAATATATACTAAGAATCCAGAACATCAATCATAAAGAATATATGCACCCCTATGTTCATAGCAGTGTTATTTACAACTAGAGGCCCAGTGCACAAAATTCGTGCATGAGGGGGGCACCCTCAGCCCAGCCTGCACCCTCTCCAATCCGGGACCCCTTGGGAGATGTCTGACTACTGGTTTAGGCCCGATCCTAAGGACATCCCTCTCACAATCCGGGACCGCTGGCTCCTAACTGCTCACCTGCCTGCCTGCCTGATTGCCCCTACTGGCACCACTGTCAGCCTGATCAACCCTAACTTCCTCTGCCTGCCAACCTGGTCACCCCTAACTGCTCCTCCCCCACCAACATGGTTGCCCCTAACTGCCCCCCTGCCAGCCTGGTTGCCCCTATATGCCCCCCCACCAGCCTGGTCACCCCTTACTGCTCCCTCCTACAGGCCTGGTCACCCCCAACTGCCCCCCCAACTGGCCTGGTGGCCCCCAACTGCCCCCCTGCTGGCCTGGTCACCCCCAACTGTCCTCCCTGCTGGCCTGGTTTCCCCTCACTGACCCCCCTGCCGGCCTGGTCGCCCCACACAGCCTGCTGTTCAGTCATTTGGTCATCCTTTACTAACCCCCCTTCCAGCCTGGTAACTCCACGCAGCCTGCTGGTTGGTCGTTTGGTCACCCCTCACTGACCCCCCCCCCCCCCGCCAGCCTGGTCGCCCCACATAGCCTGCTGCTCAGTCATTTGGTCATCCCTCACTAACCCCCTTGCCGGCCTTGTTGCCCTACTCAGCCTGTTCGGTCGTCTGTTTGGTTACAATGGCCCCAGGCTCTTTATATATATAGACTAGAGGCCTGGTGCATGAAATTCGTGCATAGGTAGGGTCCCTAGACCTGGCCAGAGATCAGGGTCGATCTGTGGGGTGACTGGCAGGGACCTACCTTGGCTGGCCTGGGGCCTGTGGGCTGGGGGCAGCTCTTGCGTTGAGCATCTGCCCCCTGGTGGTCAGTGTGCATCATAGCGATCAGTCATTCCACCGTTCTGTTGATTTGCATATTAGCCTTTTTTTTTTTTTTAATTTTTTTATTGCTTAAATTATTACAAAGAGTATTACATATGTCTCCTTTTTTTTTTCCCCGCCCTTGACAATCCCCTGGCTTCCCCTACCCCCCAGTGTCTTATGTCCATTGGTTATGCTTATATGCATGCATACAAGTCCTTTGGTTGATCTCTTACCCCCCCCTCCAGCCCCCCCACCCTCCCCGGCCTTCCTGCTGTAGTTTAACAGTCTGTTTGAGGCAACTCTGCCTCTGTATCTATTATTGTTCAAGAGTTTATAATGGTCTCTATTATCCATGAATGAGTGAGATCATGTGGCATTTTTCCTTCATTGACTGGCTTATTTCACTTAGCATAATGCTCTCCAGTTCCATCCATGCTGTTGCAAATGGTAAGAGTTCCTTCTTTTTAACAGCAGCATAGTATTCCATCGTGTAGATGTACCACAGTTTTCTAATCCATTCATCTACTGATGGGCACTTAGGCTGTTTCCAGATCTTAGCTATGGTGAATTGTGCTGCTATGAACATCTGGGTGCATATATCCTTTCTGATTTGTGTTTCTGGTTTCTTGGGATATATTCCTAGAAGTGGGATCACAGGGTCAAATGGGAGTTCCATTTCCAATTTTTTGAGGAACCTCCATACTGCCTTCCATAGTGGCTGCACCAGTCTGCATTCCCACCAGCAGTGCACAAGTGTTCCTTTTTCTCCACATCCTCTCCAGCACTTGTCGTTTGTTGATTTGTTGATGATAGCCATTCTGACAGGTGTGAGATGGTACCTCATTGTTGTTTTGATTTGCATCTCTCGGATGATTAGTGACTTTGAGCATGTTTTCATATGTCTCTTGGCTTTCTGAATGTCCTCTTTTGAAAGGTGTCTATTTAGATCCTTTGCCCATTTTTTGATTGGATTGTTTATCTTCTTTTTGTTAAGTTGTATGAGTTCCCTATAAATTTTGGAGATTAAGCCCTTATCAGATATGACGTTGGCAAATATGTTTTCCCACGAGGTGGGTTTTCTTGTTGTTTTGTTGATGGTTTCTTTTGCTGTGCAGAAGCTTTTTATTTTGATGTAGTCCCATTTGTTCATTTTCTCTTTAGTTTCAACTGCCCTAGGAGCTGTATCAGTGAAGAAATTGTTTTGGCATATGTCTGA
>NW_005871214.1:764561-809296 GCF_000147115.1 Myotis lucifugus | reverse complement strand
GGGTGAGGCTGGCAGCATGAGTCTCGTAGGCCGGTGGATGATCTGGCAAGTGGAATAAGTAGGAAGGCAATGTGGTTCGAACCTGGGTGATTGGGAGGAAGGGTGAGGAGACATTCCCTGAGGGTGGCCAGACAAGGACTTAACAACTCTAAAGTTTGTGTTAGTGTGGGGGGGGGGGGGTGAGAGAGAAAGAGAGAGAATGTGTTGTGAGTGTGTGTGTGTGTGAGTGTGTATGTAAGAGTGTGTGTTGTGTAGGTGAGAGTGTATGATGTGTGTGTGAGAGTGTTGTGTGTGAGTGCTTGTTGTTTGTGTGAGAGTTTGTTGTGTGAGTATTGTAAGAGAGAGTGTATGTTGTGTACGAGAAGGAGAGAGAGTGGTATGTGTATGTGTGTGTGTGTGTGTGAGTGAGTGAGATTGTGTGTGAGAGTATTTATTGTGTGTGTGTTCATTGTGTGTGAGAGAGGGAGAGTGTTGTGTGTGACAGTATGTGTATGAATGAGAGAGGATAAAGTGTGGTGTGTGTGAGAGAGAGAGTGTGTGTGTGTGTGTGTGTGTGTGTGTGTGTGTATGTGAGAACGTGTGAGAGTTTTGTGTGTGACTGTTGAGGGTAAGAGTGTATGTTGTGTGTGTGAGAGTGAGTGTGGGGGGAAGAGTGTCTGAGTGTGTATTTGTGAGTGAATGCATTTGTAGGCAGATAAGGAGGAATCCCTCCTAGTGCTTAGCAGCCAGAGCTCTCTTGCCAGGAGCTAATTTTCCAGATGCCCCACAGTCTGGTGTCAATAGCCGCCTCTCCCCACCTGCAGGGCTTGGGCCACCTCTCTAGGATCCCCTTTCCACAAAGAACCACAGAGACGCCCAGAATAGGAGCAGGAAGCTGCCTCAGATTTGGAGTCGGCTGCAGAGGGCTGGGTGTCATGCGGTTCTGCTAGTTGTTGACCTGCTTCCTCCTCTCCAGCTGCTGCCTCTCACCTTGTTCCACTCATGTTTAACATCCATCTGCTGTCCCCAGGCTGTGTGGCTGGCGGCTTCTGTGGCTGCACAAGGGCGCTTGCCTGCGGCCCGGACCCGGATCCGGGTCCCGGGCAGCAGGCAGGTGGCTTCTGGGGTCACACACGGGGGCCTGGATGGCGGCTCACGCCAGCTCATTGTGTCCCGACTTGCCTGCAGTATGCAAATTAGCCGCCATCTTTGTTGGCGGTTAATTTGCATATCACACTGATTAGCCAATGGAAGGCGTAGCAAAGGTACGGTCAATTACCATGTTTGTCTATTATTAGATAGGATAGCTAAGATCTGAAAACAGCCCAAGTGCCCATCAGTAGATGAGTGGATAAAAAGCTGTGGCACACTTACACAATGGAATACCATGCAATTGTAAAAAAGGAGTTCTTACCCTTTGTGACAGCATGGAGGGACCTGAAGATTACTATGCTAAGTGAAACAAGCCAGTTATAGAAACACAAATATCACATGTGGAATCTTATGAACAAAATAGGTCCACAGGCATGAATGTTTGGAACATAATGACAGATTCAGAGGGAATGGAAGTGGAGGGGAGAGGAGGAGAAGAAATTAATCAAAGAATATATATGCATATATGCATAACCCATGAACACAGACAACAGTGCAGGGAAGGCCTGGGGTGGGGTTCGGGCTAGGTGGAAAGAGACAAATGAGAGGAATGGGGGCACCTGTAATACTGTCAACAATAAAAGAAAAAATAGAATAGAATGAGATGGATAAAAAATGGAGCAGAAACGTTTGAATCTACTCCTCCTCTATTTTCTTTTAGGGACCTGGTGCTTCATTCTTTCCTCAGAGCATAATCATTTCAGAATGCCTCTCTGAGAGGAGTCAGTTATGGACATGCAAATGTATAGATAGTAGTGAAGAAGGCAGGTTTCTCCTCTCTAATATACAGAATGTGAGAGAGTTGGGATTTTTAATTCTTGGACTGGAGGGCTCAGTAATCTAGCCACAGTTTATTTGGCAAAGTTATAATTGTTAAATGATGTAAAAGTTCTTAGGTTAGAAAAGTACTAGAAAACTCTTGCCTTATTTGTTATCTGGGTTTCCAAGGTGATGAGAGTAGAGGAAGAAATAGGAAGAGACTGGAAAAGAAAGTGTAATATTATTGCTAATCATCTTTGTAAATTTGGTGAGGGGGGATGATATAAGATAACTAAGAAATAAATGGGAATGTTTGTAAAGCAAATAACTTTTTTAAAAAAAATGCTCTGGTGGTCTCAGCTAGCATGGCTCAGTGGTTGAGAGTCAGCCTATGAACCAGGAGGTCATGGATTGACTCCCAGTCAGGGCATGCATCCAGGTTGTGGGCTTGATCCCCAGTGGGTGGCATGCAGGAGGCAGCCAATCAATGGTTCTCTCTCATCATTGATGTTTCTATCTCTCTCTCCCTCTCCCTTCCTCTCTAAAATCAATAAAAATATATTTTTTAAATGCTCAAGTAGGAAACTCTCTTCTTAAAAAATCATGAAACCAGTATTTTTCCTGTTTCTGTCAAGAACCAAGGATTATGATTCCCTTCCAGGACATGACAGAAAAAAAGAAAAATGACATATTGCAGCAAGCAGAAGAGAGTCTTTTAATCTGAAGTCAGTGCATTTGTTCAAATCTGGGTTTCATCAAACAGAAACAGAAATAGATCTTTTAAAGTAATTTGTTCTTGAAAAGTCTAAACTTTAAGCACTTGTAACAGAGACTAACCAATCTTATAGTTGATATGTACTTTCTAATGCAAAGAAGTTATGAAACTGATTTGGGCTTTCATGAATACAATGGAAGATAAATAAATACCAGAATAAGGGTAATGAGAGAAAACGTAATTTCCCATGCCCAGTCTATATGCAGGGATTCATCAGTGCAGTAGTGGTGGTGAACTCTGAAATCCCACATTGCTATTTACTGTCATTGTGTTAGTGTGGGTGTACACACGATTATGCATATCCACAAATGTGCTTGTGTTCTCTGTTTGTGTTTACGGTCGATTCTATCATGAGTTTAGTTGTTTTTAATCAAAACACTTGTTGTTTTTTATAAAGTCCACGTTTAAAACTCAGTCCTATAAGTAAAGTCTTAACTGTATAGAAACAAATAAAATTACCATTAATTATCCTGTTACTCAAAACCGACAGACAAAATAAGCATGTCCACATGCAAAATGATGAGACTCATATACTTTCCCAGGAAGGTATGTGAAGCTAATAATCAGGCATAAGAATTGTAATATACAAACTCATGAGCCTATAAAAGCCTTGAAATGTAAAAGAAGCCATCATTCCTTGAAAACAGCATCACGTACAAGGCGGTGATATGAATAAAATGTGGGAATTATTTTCACTGAGCATTCCTCTTCATGGGCCAGCCATTTATTTCATATTTTCATATTATTCGAGTAAGCACCTCGAGTATGGGGTGGGAGGGTATGAATAAACATAAAAGTTTGCACTATAAAAATCGTATGTTTATTATGATAGCAAATGCATACTGTGGCAATGAGGAACAATGTATATTGCTAACAATGTATACTGCACTTTTTTTTAAAGATTTCAAATAAAATAGGGGTGCCCACTGAGGCACCAGTCCTGCTTGGGTCTCTGCTAATCTTGCCTAAATTCCCCCCCGCCTGCTAACCAATTTTTTACAAAACACACTCCCGTGTTTTTTTCCAGCAGATGAGTCCTGATTTCAAGACAACCTCTAGAGCAAAGTGCAGGCACAAGGCTTACTTTGAGGGGTTGTTGACCGTAAAGTAAGTTAGATACAGCAGAGAGCCACCCAGGGCTCATTTTGTATTTTGTGAGACTTGGATGCAGTAGAAAATGATTGCTATGAATAGACCTCAAAGAGGTGCTACAATCACTACATACGCCAAGTTTCCTGAGGAAAAAACGGAGATTGTGACCTTGCCCAGAATAGGCACTAAGGGCAGGTGGTACCTGCTACTGAAAAAGGGGTCTTCTTGCTCCTCTTTGGGTCTAAAAGCCTCACCCAGCACCACGCATGCCTTGCACTTACTTCTCAGACACCTAAACAAGAATGGCAGGTCTCATATTATTATTCTTACTCTAGCAAAATGCCCAGTGTCATCAGTAAGGACACTGTGATCGAGTTCCTTGGCTGAAGAATGCATTTCCTCAGCTCTAATGTCCCCAGGGCTTCTAAATAAAATGGAAATTCAAACTTTACTTTTAGAAAAAAAAAAATCACAGTGCTGCATTTCTAAAAATAAGTTTTGTTCAAAAAGAGCTTTCTGTAATGCTAGAGGGAGGCATTCTTGCTGACATTTATAGAAAGTGGCAGCCACGTCTCCTAATTGATGTACAGTCAACAGTCTGACATTAACTCTAGTCACAGGTAAAATAAAGCTAAGGGATGGATGATCTGCATCCCAGGGAGGAAAAACAGAGCAGGCGTGATAAAGGTCTATGGGTCTTCTGGGCCAGTCTCAAATGCCATCATGGGCCAGACAGGCATGCACATTTTAGAGCAGTGGGTATAATATAACATGAGTGTTAGGGACGGTGACACACAAGGCACACACATCTGGAGGCTAGCATTGGCTCATGAACTACCAGCTTGTGCTTCTGTATCTAGGATCTAGACTAATTAGGATTGTTTCCTCCCCTGGAGAAGCATTGTGAACTCGAGAGAGAGGCAAACATTTGTATTATAAAACTCAACAATTCTCTCTTGGTTTTTCACCTGATGTACTTCATTGTCTCGCTGAGGTAAAGTCAAAAGGTCTTGTAAATGCTTTTCCTATTTTCACCAAAGCAAAGGATCATAATGATGAACTGCTGAAGACTAAGAGGCGGCCTGAGATTCATGAAAGAGATCCTGACATCTACTGTTATGTTCTTGTTTAATTGGACTTCTCTTTGCTTATTTTTTCTGCATATTATTCACCAGAAAAGCAGATTTCATAATTGTTGGTAAAGCGCAGGGACTAATTCTATAACCATGAGAGAGTCATTTTTCCTAGCTGAACCTGTTTTCTTATTAGGAAAATAGGAATAATAATATCTTATGGTAGCTTCCTAAATTAACTGTTAGATGAAAATGGAGTTTCTAATAGTAAAATAATACACATTAAAGTAACATTTATTTATATTATAATTATGAGACTACAAATGGTGATTTCTTACAATGAACTAAATTTTAATTAGCCTTATTCAAATGTGTGTGTATTTTAAGATTATTATCATCTTTTATTTGGAAATATACGATAAACATTTTCTACAAAAACGTAGGCATATCTATAAATACATGTATAAAAGACAAAAAATATTTCATACTCTAAAAATCCTCCTATAGTGTGTGAAAGGGTATGTGAACAGGTAGTTGAATCTGCCTTCCTTTATGGTGGCTATGATTGAGACTTCTCTTTGTGAGATATAGCAAAAATCATCTATCACAACACAAGAACCCATATAATTCTGAGCCCAGAGAACTCTTGTTAAACTATTGCATTGGTAAAAAAAAAATTTATATTGTTGAAATGGAAGAAGAAGATTTTTCTTAACCAAAAAACAATAACAAATATTCAAACAATTAGTCATAAATTATAAGACCTGAATTGAGAGAATATTTTTGAAGATAAAAGGAATGGAATCAGATTGATGGGGCTGTGTTTTCTACAGAAAAAAAAATTGAAACCTCCTTTCTGCTTGAACCCAAATCAGAAAAATATGTGATTTTTATGTCATTTAGAAAATACAATCATCATGTGCTCAAGTGAATAGCTCTTTTGGAATGAATAGAACCATTTTTCCTAATCAAATCATTAGCAAATAGCTGAAAATAATATCTTTCTTTGCCTCTTGGAAACTTAAAGGTCAAACTTAACTAAGTTGAAAGAAGATTTTGCTTTTCTTAGAATCATGAGAAAAAAGTCCTTCTAAATGATAATTCTTTGTATTGGTTTATATCCTTCAATGCTCTAACAATAAAAGACAGATACACATAGGCTTAATTAATTGACATCTTTCAAGAATATTTGACAGAGCCTCAGAGAATGCTGCTACATCCAACATAACCAGTTACCTGGTAACCAGGGATCACTTGGTTGCAGCTACATCATTTAATGTCATAAATCAAAAATGTTTGTAACTATAGAGTTTTCTGTCACTCATTTATTCATTCAACAAATACCTATTGAGTATCCACTGTGTGCCAGTACTAGGCATATACCTGCAAATAACATTTCTGCTCTCAGAACAATCCAGTGCAAGAACCAGAAAATTAATAGATTAACATGTGCTATGAAGTAACAACCGATCACTACCGAAGGCTGACCAACCTGGAAGTCCTTCAGTCACTGACTATGGCGACCCAGCACTGACTGCCCTGCTGCAGCCTGGCCACCCAACACTGACTGCCCAGGGGGCTGAGACCCAGAGAGAGAGGCAGGGTCTGATCTGCAGCCTCAGTGGCAGCTATTGATCAGTACTTGCTTCTTTCTTTCTCTCCCTCTTTCTTTCCAGGCTTTGCCAGCAGCGGGCCTTTCTTTCTCTTCAGGCCTTTGGGGCTGCTGTTCAGCCCTGCCTCTCTGATCAGGCCCGGAGGTAGGCCTAGAGATGCTGACTGGCATAGGAACCGACCAATCAGAACCAAATGTGGGTGCTGTGAAGAACAAATGGCTGTCTAAGACAGTGATGGCGAACCTTTTGAGCTCGGCATGTCAGCATTTTGAAAAACCCTAACTTAACTCTGGTGCCTTGTCACATATAGAAATTTTTTGATATTTGCAACCATAGTAAAACAAAGATTTATATTTTTGATATTTATTTTATATATTTAAATGCCATTTAACAAAGAAAAATCAACCAAAAAAATGAGTTTGCGTGTCACCTCTGACATGCGTGTCATAGGTTCACCATCACTGGTCTAGGAAGTGGAGCTTTTGATGCTGACTGGCATAGGAACTGACCAATCAGAACCAAATGTGGGCGCTGTGAAGAACCAATGGCTGTCTAGGAGGCAGAGCTTTTGATGCTGACTGGCATAGAAACCGACCAATCAGAACCTAATCTGAGTGAACTATGAAGGCAGAATCTAAGGTGAGGGCTGAGGAGGGGTTTTAAGGGCAACAGCTGTTTGGTGTAAGATGTAAGAAAGTGGTTCAATTTTTTAATAACCTGTTTGGCAGTATAGTGCATATGGCTGGCTATCAGTCCAGATATAGCAGTTATGTATTTTTGTCTGCCAAGAGCATCTCCTCCTGCTGAAAAAGGCCTTTTCCCCCATTTAAGCAATCCTATCCTATATAATCTATCTATACTAATAAAAAGGTAATATATTAATTAGACCGGGTTGACTGGCCATCTTCCGCATGTCCGATTTCCTTCCAGACAAAGCCATGGTGATGGGTGCCGAGGCAGAGGCAGTTAGGGGTGATCAGGCCAGCAGAGGAGAGCAGTTAGGGGTGAGATCAGACTAGCAGGGGAGGGAAGTTGGGGGCGAACAGGCCAGCAGGGGAGGGCAGTTGGGGGTGACCAGGCCTGCAGGGGAGGGCAGTTGGAGGCGAAATCAGGCTGGCAGGGGAGGCATTTGGGGGCAACCAGGCTGGCAGGGGAGGGCAGTTAGGGGTAACCAGGTTGGCAGGGGAGGGCTTCTGGGGGTGACCAGGCCATAGGGGAGGGCAGTTGGGGGCATTAGGCAGGTGAGTTATTAGGAGCCAATGGTCCTGGATTGTGAGAGGGATGTCTGACTGCTGGTTTAAGGTGATATTTGAACTGAGACCTACAGGAAATAATGAGTGAGTCAGACATCTTTGAGGAGAAGGAAAAGTAAGTTCCGAGGGCAGAAGTGTGCTTTCAATATTTGAAGAGCATAAGGAGGCCAATGTAAATGGAATGGAGAGAAAGAAAGGGTGGTAGCCTTTATAAGATTTGGTTAAATCATATAGTCCCTTGAAAGTTAAAATAGAGATGACTGTATCTTAATATGAGTGAGATGGGAGGCATAGCCTTATTTTAAGTAGAAGAGTGACACAATTTATTTCACATTTTGAAATTAATAATTTGGAAATAATGTGAAAAATATGGCCAGGAGTATGAGTGGAGAGATAAGTTAGGAGGCTCTTTCAATTTTGCAGGTCAGAGATGACAATAACTAGGATCAGGATGGAAGCAAGTGGAGACAGTGAGAGAATAAAACTGCCTAGATTTGCTGATGAGCTAGAAGTATGAAAAGAGTAGTCAAAGATGGTGCCAAAGCTCTGACTTAAGCAATAGGAAGAACAGAGTTGCCATTTAATAAGAAGAGGGTGAATCTGAAAGTAGTATATTCAGAAACTGGAGGGAATTAAGAGTTCAGTTTTGCAAATATTAAGTTTGAGATGCCATTCTATATGTAAATTTTAAGTAGGCAGTTGAGTAGACAAGTTTGGAAGGCTGGAGATATAAATTAGGAGTTAGTGGCCAAATATATAAAACTGTGATGCTTGAGATCACCTGGGGAGTGAGTATAGACAGAGACAAAGGCATGTCCTAGGACTAAGCCCAGGGCACTATGACATTTAGAGACTGGGAACATGAGGATGATTCAGCAAAGGAGAACAATAAGGAGTAACTTGCTAAAGGAAAATCAAGAGAATGGTACCCTAGTAGCCAAGCAAATCAGGTGTTCTAGAGAAAATGAGTAATCAATTGGTAACCACAACTGATTGGCTAAGTAAAATAAAATGTTAGAACTGACAGTTGGACTTTACAATGTGCAGCCCATTGGTGACTTTGATTAGAATACTTTCAGGGGAAAGGTGGGGAAGAAAACCTGATAGAGTAGATCAAAAGGGAATGAGTTTTTCTTTCAGCCAAAATGGAACATTTGCCACCCAACTTGAAACAGTCTATATTTATACATGTTCATGGTCAATTCTATCATGAGTTTAGTTGTTTTAAACTAATAACTGTTATTGTCTTTATAAAGTACCAAGTTAAAACATTTTATAAGTTCCTCCATAAATTTGTTTACGGTTGTGTTGGTCAGAGAGCATGTAATAAGAAATCTCATGTTCTTTTCTGTGACTTCTACAGGGTCCTGGTGGTTTACTTGAGCCATGTTAATTTAGTTCAAAACACCCAATAGGGTTGTGAAAGAATTTTAAAAATTAAATACAGAAGTGATGTAATGAAACTGGTCTATTTCAATATCCTCCACTTGAAAATTGTTGCTTTGAGTATGAAGCTAGAAGTAATAGGAAATGAAATAGACATTCTACCAGAAGCATCAATCTTTCAATTCAATATTACTAAGGCAATAGATAGGAATCACACTGGGGTTAACCTCATCTAGGTCAGAAAGCTTGGAAAATGTTCTGCAGATTTCAATTCAACACTCTGTGTCCAGGTTAACTGCTCTTATACGGGCTTCTTGCTAGACAATCGATGAATTTCTACAGTTCACTTTTCTGCATAGGGGTTCTGCTGTGCCTGACAGTAATCTCCATTGCCCTTCAGAAAATTTATAAATGTGACCAACAAAGAAATGGGTTTGCTCATTGAAGATTGTGGTCTAACCATACAGCTGGACCCTAGGTCAGTGATGGCGAACCTTTTGAGCTCAGCGTGTCAGCATTTTGAAAAACCCTAACTTAACTCTGGTGCCATGTCACATATAGAAATTTTTTGATATTTGCAACCATAGTGAAACAAAGATTTATATTTTTGATATTTATTTTATATATTTAAATGCCATTTAACAAAGAAAAATCAACAACAAAAAATGAGTTCGCGTGTCACAGGTTCGCCATCACTGCCCTAGGTGGCAGAAACACAGGTGGTGGTGGGATACCAGGCTTTACCATGAAGTGATGAGGAGAGTATGATGCCATCTGGCCCTCAGCAGAGCAAGGCAATATGCAAGTCAAGGCCCAAAGATTGGCTTTTATTTAAAGAAGGAAAATCTGGGAAATGAAGAAATTTAAGTAATGAAGAAAACTATATGAACTAAACCTGCTTAACCAAGAGAAGAAACATGATGGATAGAGGCAGGACCTGGTGTTTGGTTTGAAGGGAGAAGTGGGAGGATGTACATGGGGTTGGGCAGGGGCATCTGTTAGTTGTCTTTCAGGATTACTATAGTCATTGTTTCCAATTTATAGGCCAGCACTTTCTAGATGAAATCTTCACTAACTTCCTTTAATTTCAGGATAAAATCCAGAATTTTCACCATGCCATAGACCGTCTGACCACTACTTGCCATTTGTCCTCTCCACATTCACCCTATGCACATGCATCTGTGCACTCCAAGATGCATGCTTTCCTGCTCTATTCTCCCCCCACTTTTTTAATATATATAAAAATGGCTGGTGAGAGTTAAAGCCTGGAGTCTCACTACGGTTCAAACTCTTTCCAACACATCTTGCTTCCTTCTTGCTAATTGCAATCTGATTTTAGCATAGGATTAGATTTAGAGGCCATCCTGAAAAAGACAGACCCACTCCCTTGTGCCATCAGTACAGAAAAATAGGACAGAGTACGCCTTTTACTTTGGAGCCATCTGCCTCACATACCAACTCCCAAGAGAGAATGTCAGTTACCGAGCCACTGTGTGGCCTTTCCATTCAGGGATTATCGAGTTCCTGCTGATGACTTCTGCTCCAAAGGCTGCTTTCAGCAGTGCAGAGGGCTCCAGTCAATGGAATCTTTATTTTTAGAAATACTGCATTCCCTCTTTTCTAAAAATAAGTCCCTGACAGTTCTCATCTTCTAAAAGCCCCTTGGGTAAATGTACCCAAATGGACAGCTTTGAATTTATAAGATCTTACTAGGAAATTTTCACCTGGATATAAAATTCTGGGGACTGAAGATAAATAAGATGATTTGTATGTTTTGTGGATGTAAACCGTTAAGTACATCTAAGGCACAGTAGAATAATAATAGAAAAGGGAATAATGGGAACTTAAAAGAACTACCCATCAGGTAGAAAAGCAAATCTCCTTGCTATCTTTCAGTCAGGTTGCTAGGGGACAGCAGTGAATTTTGATGTTAAAGGATCCATGATCTGCATGAATGTTTTCCTAATTTTTCCCTTTGTTATCCTCATGGATTTTCTGTCCATTTCTCAAGTTCAATTAAGGAAGGAAGGAAGGAAGGAAGGAAGGAAGGAAGGAAGGAAGGAAGGAAGGAAGGAAAAACATTCATGTTCTCTGTATGTTAATGTCATAGAGTTTCCGAAACCAGCAAGAAAGTCAAGGGTTATAAGTAATCCCTCTCCTTTAGCAAACCTATTTTCTTCTCTCTCCCTGTTCCTCTCCCCTCTTTTTTTCTTCTCACTCCTCCTCCCCCACTTTTTTTTCCAAGTGACATTAGATTCACTGGTAGAGGTCCAGGGACCCTCCTTCACTCTCATCTTACAACAAATACTCATTCTGCTCAATGGCAGACAACTAAGGTGTGATTGTGTCAGAAATCCTCCTTCTTCCCATTGCTTCTTACTAATCTCACAGATGTCACACTCACCCTACATCTGTGAACTACAACCTCAACCCAAATTACTCTCTTCACTGCTGCTTCTTGACACTCTTCTGTTACATTCAGCACACTGAGTTTTCACAGTTCCTGCTAAGGTAGTGCCATCAGGAACATTTTTATCTTGCCTCTTCCTATCCGTCCCTCAGGGAAATGGACCAACATCCTCTAATATCACACCATTTCAAAATGGGGCAGACACAATTTAGGAAACATGGTTACCGCACCATATTAGCTGGAAGCTTATACATTCTACATTCTGAGGGAGAGTATGGCCACTGCGTTACCCCTCCAGAACTGCACCTTCTTTCTCTGCATTGTTTTGATACACATATCTGATATCTGTTCCCTATTTTGATCCAGAGAAGTGAGTGAATAGATATGAGCTGTTTGAAGCTATTGAGGTTGGGGGTTCTATTTTTCCATAGAGATAGACTTTGGAAACTTCATTATTGGTCACGATTCATCAGTGACTTTTTAGACTTGGATTTCTCTTTTGAAAATTCTTACCTATGCAAAAACCCATTTCTGTATGACTATTTCTCACTTTCTAGGATTTCAGTTCCAGTGTACTTGAAATTCAAGGCACACTTAATGGGATACTGCTTATAAATATTTTAATGTATTTTCCATTAAAACCCCCTACATTACTCTCTCTGAGACCTGGACACTGAGTCAGACATTAACATCATCAAATGAGGATGTCAGAAAGAAATGCACTAAAGTGTGTGCATGGAGCATTACATGCATTGCAATATATATATATTGACCTATAGTTTGCATATTTTTACAAAGGTGCAAAAAGGATTTACAGCATGACATTGAAACCCAGTAGAGGGGAAATTCCACAAAGCTTCAGTGAACAACATGAAATAAATGAAAAATAATTGGATAACAATCAAAATTTCTAATTTAAGATATTATAGTATCTTAATTATAAATGGGCTGCTATTCTGCATTTTAGTGGGCAACAAATAAATTGCCATTATTTAGTGTAGCCATGACCATTCTGGTTATTTATTGTCATGTAACAATTTTATCCCAAGACTTGGTGGTTTAAAACATCAACAATCATATTATTATCATCTCTCCGATTAGAACTTTGGGAGGGACTGAACAGTCATACCATGGTTCAGGGTCTCTCATGAAGTAGCTGCAAGACAAAGGATTGAATCTGGAACAGAGGAGAGTTGGAATGTCTAGAGACTGGTAAGGACGCTCTCTCTCCCTCTCCCTCTCCCTCTCCCTCTCCCTCTCCCTCTGTCTCTCTCTCATTATGTGACCCCATAGTTTTCCATTTTGTCTGTTGCATGAGTTAATTTGGGCTTCCTCACAGCTGTGGTGAGAGCAGGACTCCAACATGAAAGTAGTGATGAACAGGCCTATTTTGAACTAGCTTCTACAGTTATAACATTATTTCCACCCTAATCACATTGCTTCCAAAATTTGAAAGGATGGAGCATAGATCCCACTTCTCAGTGGGAGGAGTATCAACTAATAAAAGTCTCCATATTTTACATTTTGGCCAAAATTATTTGCATTATTCCCACATTCAAAATACAGTCACACTTAAGTTTGATCTCATTACCGCATGAGGCTCAGGACCAGCATCTCATTACAGATTGGAAGGGTCCTGCATTAGTTCCCTTGGACACACCTCCTGAAATGTGGTTCCTCTCAGTTTTAGGATGTGTAGATTAAGATGAAAAGTCTTTTGCCTCTTACGCACCCAATACACAGTTGTGAGATAGGCATAGGATACATGCTATAGGCACAACTACTCAAAAACGGGTGGAAATGGGAGGCACGGAGATCATGCACACAAAGCAATTTTGAAATACAGTCTGACATATTTCCTTGATTAGAAGCCAGGTCTGCTCCTGGGACTGGCTCTCCAGAGTTCTTGCTTCTGTGTTGTGAGATCATGGTTCTGTCACTCAAGTTATTCTTCCTTTCCCATAAAAAGGGAGGCTGTATATGCCAGTCAGTCATTTTCTCAGACTGTTTCCTGTCTGTAGACATTCAAAGATCCCATACTACTTTGCATGTTGCATTGTCTTTGTCCCATTCTGTCCACACTGATACAATTACTTTAAAAATCATATGGGCACAGCCAGCGTGACTCAGCGGTTGAGTGTTGACCTATGAACCAGGAGGTCACAGTTTGATTCCTGGTTGGGACACGTGCCCCAGGTTGCGAGATCCATCCCCAATGTGGATCATGCAGAAGGCAGCCAATCAGTGATTCTCTCTCATCATTGATGTTTCTATTTCTCTCTCCCTCTCCCTTCCTCTCTGAAATCAATTAAAAATATTTTAAAAAATGAGATGGGTTTTCTGTGTACCAATCTACAATTGATTACATTAGCGAGAGTTCAAAACTATAAATATTTTAAAATAACCTCTTTTCTACCTTGGGTTCCCTGTGAGGTTTCTTTAGGAAAACATTAATATGATTCTTGGGAACAGTGGCGGGATGGAGGTGTCTGCCAGTCATGCTCTTAAAACTTTTAGAAGGCTTTGTTGTCTGTTTGAAAGGATCTATGCAGCACAAAGTTAAATTTTTCTGAGGTCTTACCAAGGACTCATAGGCCCAGCTGGATTTGCCCTTTGTCCTGAAGCCATTTCTTAATTTGAATATAGTATTATATAATTTTGTGTTTACCATCTAGAGCAGTGGTTCTCAACCTTCCTAATGCCGTGACCCTTTAATACAGTTCCTGATGTTGTGGTGACCCCCAATTTCATTGTTACAAATTGAACATAATTAAAGCATAGTGATTAATAACAAAAACAATATGTAATTATATATGTGTTTTCTGATGGTCTTAGGCGACCCCTGTGAAAGGATTGTTCGACCCCCAAAGGGGTCACGACCACAGGTTGAGAACCGCTGATCTAGAGAGACAGAGAATGAGAAATTAATTTATTTTAAAACCCAGCTAGTCTTGGATTCTTTCTATTTCCTCCAAATTTTGCTTGAAAACCAAGTAATTCTGTTTTGTGGTTCATCTGTCTTTATGACTTATCATACATGGCTAAAAGAGCTTACACTTTCAATATTCTGCCCCCAAACCTTAGCCATATCCATCAGCTCATGAGGTACATTTCCTATTATCAGTATTACCACAATTAAGAGTTTTGCTAAATATTATGCCACTACATAAAATAAATCTCCTTTCTTCTAGCTTTTTATAAATAACATTTTTCTTAATTTCCTTTAAGCCCCCACTAATAACTTCCTTGAAGCCTGTCCAGCTTCTGTTAACAGTCTCCTCGAGGTCATTCAGCTTCTGTCCACCACTAGTGAGTCCCCAAAGCCAATGCCAGCTGTTCTAAGTTGTGTTAGAGACACACTGCACTTCCAGATACCAACTTTTCTTCTGGTTCTCTGTTGCTGCATAAAAAAAAAGGAGCTCAACATTTAATAGCTAAATATAGCAATTATTTTGTTATGTCTCTCTATATTTGTGGGTTAGGAGTTCCCAAAGGACATGGGAGTACCGTTCTGCCTGGGTGTCTTTCATGAGGTTGCACTTGGATGGCAGCTAGAACTGGAAAAGAAGGTGGTTGCAGCAGCTAGCAGCCTGCTGGGCCTTTTGTGCACAGTTTTGGGGTTTGTGTCTGTGATTTCCTCATGGGCTGTTTGCACTTCTTCACAGCATGGAAGCCTCGGAGCTTTGCACAAGTGCTCCAGTGAGCAAGGCAATATCTTCATTTCCTTTTGTGACCTAGCCTCTGAAGTCACTTACCATCATTTCCTTTGTAGTCACAAGTTCTTCCAAATCAAGAGGAGAGGCATAGACAGATTCATAGGTCAATGCTCAATCACTGAGCCACACCAGCTGGACATAACTTTGGCTTTTTAAAAACTCATACTTTTAAAATAGGGTCTTAAGTTTATTAACCATGAAGTCTGAGTCTCCTACAGAAATTTTTCAGGAATCCAATTCTCACCTTGATATGAAAGTACTATAATATAAATTTGAATTGCTACATCATAAACTTTTAAGGTTATGTGGCACTAAGTTTATCTTAACCATCTCCTCTTCGGCCTTCCTGTTCTCCTAAAATAATGGTTTGGACCAGACTCTGAATATCTAACTTCCTGTACATGAAGTCTCTGTTTTCCTCAGCTAGTTTCCATTTCTGATCATTGCTTATTAAAGCAGGAGGTATTTTAAATCAATTACACTAAATGGTATGACTTTTGAGTAAGCAACCTGACCTTTTGCTCTAAGAATTTTTCTTTTACACAATTGACTTCTTTGTCCCCCTAAAGGACCTCAAATGGACATTTCATTATACCTATCAACCTGCACAAATATATCATTGGAGCACTATGTTCATTATAACAGTAGCTGTTTAACGTTAATGGGCTATAAATGTGATCCTATGACTATGAAATTCCCGTACTCTTAATTTTATTTCTGCCTAATTGGGAATATAAAACATCAACATGCAAATAAAATGTTCATAACAACACTAGGTCATCACAACAAAATTTTGTTAATTTTCCTCATCAGTTTTACTTAAAAAGCTGACCAGTTTCAGGCTTTTGCACAAAAATAAAATTCTTAAGTAGTTGAAGTACTGCTCAGTTCTTAAGAACAGTCTTTACATGGCATGCCATTACATAAAACTCTTGGGTTACACGTAGATTTCAACTTAATTTCACTACCCATCATCCATCACAACCACGTTGGTATCTCAGCAGGAGAGTACAAATTTAAAATGAAAATTCTTGCCCTGATGTTTTACTCTTTTAATGAGCACACACTTTCACTTCCAGTTGGTAGCCTAATGTGACTGGCCAGAAGCAAGTCTGCCTACTTGTTTAATTAAGGGGTGACTAAAGTCTTCCATGACTATGACTTTCTCACACTATGTAAAGTAAGAAAAATTCAGGAAATTAGAATCAGAGGAATTGACATTTTAGAAGATCTTTATCTTTCTCATTCAAAAATTACCTGCCTCTAAAATACTCCTAGCTCATACCCTTCTAATTCTTCAGCTCATCAGATAGATGCACAATGTTATATAGTCTGCCTCTCATCTCAGTATTTAATATTATCAATAGAAGTCATTGATGAATATTAGTAAGTATACTTATGGCCTATTCTGTTAATCAGAATACCACTTGGCACAGTTGTCTTTATTTTCTACCCTAAGACTAGGTCAACCTAGAACATGAGGAAGGAATTTATCAGAAGTTGCTTTCTCTTCTTCAACAATGGGAAACTGACCTACCTGATTAACTGATTGGTTAGTCTATTCATTTATTTATTTAACAAATATTACTCAGTATAAATCATGGGCAAGACAGAAAGGACCTCCATGTGATTATCCTGACTTATAATGAGTATAAAGATCTCATTCCTTCCATTCAGGAAAGAAGAGAGATCAGATAAAATGTGGATCCTGTCTTCTAGAATGTTCTGGAGAAAAAAGCTCAAGAATAATGGGTGTCTTTTGAGAATCAAATTCTAAATGCAATTAGTTTTCAGAGTCAAACTTAATATAAAAATAAAAAAGAAATCTGTCAATTGACTAATATTTTGCATTTCCAGACACTGCCATAGCTTTTCATTATCTTCCTTAATCATCTTCAATATTATTTGCATGTGTCAAGGAAATTGTTCAAGGCATTTGTTTAGAAGTCTTAAAATAAATTGGAGCCTTCAAAAAGCTTCAGTTACAACAATAATTATTTTATTCTTAGATAAAGCAAAGCTCACTGACAATATACCAATTTGTATGTAAAAATATGTACACATGTGTCATTTTTCACACACACACATATAATATCTTTCATCTGTGTGCTCTGTAGTCTTCAAAATGTTTTCACATGAGAGTTCTCTGCTGATTCTTACAGAGGGATTAGGATACATATAAAGCAAGTATGCATACTTATTTTTGAAATTAAGTCATACTTAAGCTTGCCTAACTAGATAGTTATACCAATCTGGGTTATATCCTAGAAGCAGAACTGCTAGAATGATATAGAATAAATAATTTATTTTAGGGGTAGACATAATGCAATTTTAGGAGAGGTTGGAGCAGCCTGCCTAAGCTGTTGTTTCTTTGCCTAATGTTGAGCTTCATGTCACTACATGTCAGCCAGGTGGGCAGTAGGAAAAAAATGGATGTGGATGAGACCAAGAACAAATGTACCTGCAAGAATGGAAGGAGACACAGAATGGCAATTGGAACTTAAGAAGACACACCAAAACTCATGTCTGTCTCTTACCATACCGAGGTTCAATGCCATGGACATATAGAAGCTGGTGTCTTTACCACATAGTTTTACATGCACTTGTACCATGATCCAAATTGTCTGATACCCAGCACCAACTTTCAGAGCTTCCCCATTTGTATCTTCCAAATATCATGCAAAATATCTCTTGTGAGTTGTGCAAACTCAGAATCATGCAGAGGATTTCTAAAAAACATGGTTTAGCTTAGTTAAGATGACTCAATACAGAGCCATGGTAGAAGAGCCTAGAAGACAAACTATAAAGAACGAAGTCTAATCCATTTGAGAAGTAATGACTTCTATAGTGATGTGGTAAAATCAACCACGCTTGCTCAACAAGGAGGAAGAAGAATCTCGTATATTGGTTTATGCACCAGGCACATTTCAATGGAATACTAACCTTTGCTTTGATCCCCACTACCTTTTATCATTTATGCTATTGTTTTAATAAACTACTTTCTTTAGATAGTTGTTAGAAAGGAAATATAAGAATGAAAGTAAGTTATGATGATTGGGTTAATCATCTGATTGTCATCAATGACTTTGCTTTAGTGAAAATAAGTACATCTCTGTGTTGAGCCATCAGACTCTTGACCATATGAAAAGCCAGTGCTTGGCCAGGGAATAAAGTACTACTAAATGTGCAGGGACTTTTGTTCTCTACATTTAGGATTGTCTAGCCAATTAGCAAGACAGTACAGGATAAATCCAAATCTTCAGGAAACAATACATTATTAAAATTTTATCTTCCACATCTTTCCAAGGTACCATTTCTCCTTTTCTTTTCTTCTACTTCCCAATTAAGGGGAACCTGGGTCTTAGATACCATGGGCAAACCTAAAGGTTGTGTATTTCATTGCCTCTGGCTACAGTATATGGAACCCTGAGAAGCTATACAAGACAGCATGTCCTGGGGAAAGAAGAAAACTAGTCAGGCAGCTCTTTACATGAGTCCAAGGGGGTAGAGAGAAAGTGAGAATTCAGGCATACAGATATAAGGAAAAAACAAGATGAGGAATGGAGATAAAGGTAGAGATGAAAGGTATGGGCCAAAAGCCTTCACACATCTTGTATTTTCAAGTGTGGACAAGGAAAGCTGTATGTCTGAGGGTCCATTAGGGAGAAATGAGATACAAAACCTGGGGAGGAGGACTACACAAAGTACAAATGGGGGTCATTACAATAGAGATCATAGAGTTTGAAGTTAAGAAGAGAGAGGGTCAGAATCAAATATTGTAGCGACTGAAAAGAAGAATCAAAACCTTGGAGCTTCCTCCAGGGCACACTTAAGCTTTCAGGCCCACCCCAGAGTTACCACAACCACATATATAGGCCATTCTTCCCAACATATATGATGCTGAGACCGATTTGTTGAAATTATAAGATACTTGATCATTATAGAACTGTGATCTCTTTAGCACCTTTTCTACCCTGTCTAATACTACCTAATAAGAGAACAAGTCAGCAAGATTGACTACGACACAGAAACTATTTCCTGGTCAGTAACAACAGTGCTGATGTTTGCTGTGGAGAAGCAGAGGAACGGCTGATGTGAGTGAGGGTTAGTTAGCACCTGAGCTTGAACCGGGGGTAATATTTGCTTTTGCTTTTATAATATGGGCTGCTACTTTTTTTAGAGAACACCTACCTTTTTTTCTCTTCACTCAGCCTTTCCAACCCAAAGACTCCAGAAAAGACTTCAGAAATTCCTGAATGAAGAGTTTGGAAGAGTAATGGCTAGTGAAAGTCCAACGTGAAAACATAAAAGATAACAGGGAGTCTGAGGTTCTAAAATAGGCTTTCAGTTGTCCTGGTTTTCTTTCATCGAATCTGAGGATGAAAAGGAAAAATCTATATATAAGCAATTTATACTCCCGATACTAAAATCATCTTGTTCTCTTTGGCTCAAAAGGAAATGGCAAGAGACCAAAGCCATGTTTGCTAGCAGTCCCGTTAGAAGTCTGAATAAACTGCTCCTTTCCATTTCCTTGATTTACGTTGTATTATTCACATCTATCCCTCATACTGTTTCCCATCAATTTCCTTTTTGCATAATTGCTCAGGAATGAAAATTACCTAGATTTGTTACTGGCAAAGGAGATATTCCTAACTTCGTATAAACATGCCTTTAACAATTTTTTCTCTCTAGCACAGCTTTGTAAATCCATTAGCATAAAAACAATATGGACAATGAAAAAAAAACACCTTTAAATGCAGATCATTTGGGATAACAGAATATGCATCTTTGCTTTTTAAAACATGGTCGTCACTTTGTTTTACAGTTTATACTGAAGGTTTCAGCTTCAATATACAACTGAATTCTTTAAACCCAAGAATTGTGCCTCATTCATATTTGGGGCCCAGGTTTTGGCATTGTGCCCAACATAGAATAGTACTCAATGAGTGTTAAATTGAGTTAAAATCATGTTAAGACCATACACTATTTTCACAAACAAGATATGCCTTGTTTTTGTCCCAAAGGAGACAGTTTGGACTATTTCCTAGGCCTCTTTCTGGAGAACAATAGTGGAAGATAAGCTCGGATGAAGCTTTTTTCTCTCTCCCCCACCGCAGGCCTTATGTGGCTGGATCTAATTAAAAGCATGTCACTCACATCAGGTGGGTTTACCCTTTAGGTGAGCGCTCAGAGTTCTGTTCTACAACGTTAGAGAAAGCTGCAAGAGTAAATTTAGGTTTTATACTCCATCATTTCAGTTCCAGTTAGCTTTGACGTGATTGTAAATACAGTTTATTGTGTTATTTTATTACTGTATTTAGCTTGTGTCATTGCCATAGTTATACATTTAAGTGAATTATAACTCGGAACAAATGTAGCTGCTTGCAATCATTTAAAGAATTATCATTAGTTGACTATTATATCACTAGTCTAAATACAGATTGAGAGGAATCTGGATTTGCTGCATAGAAAAGAAATTTTATGTTGGTAATTTCCTCCTGCAGCTACGCTCATGCTTAAAACCTATAATATACCACTTAACGCATTTTCTGACATTCAGAACCAAGTAAATAAGAAGTGGAAGAAATCCTGTAAACAACGTTCTTCCATGATTGACAAGGGAAATTCTGACTTTACTCGTGCTGAGAACCAAAGTCACCAGAGGGAGAAATTGAAGGTCCCGATCACTGAAGGGAATGTCAGTTTTAAGACTAGTGAAGCCTGGTTTTCACATCTTCCTCTCATGGCACTTTCTGAAGCCAAGTCTTAGGCTGTGGGCCAGCCTACTCTCTTGAGATGAAAGCCACTGCTCTAATTTAGATCATTCTAGAGAACAATGTGCTGTCACGTTTAAAAAAAAACCAAAATCTTATATATAAGAATGCTCTAGAATTTACAAATTTATGATACAGGGTTGGGAAAAAGTAGGTTTACAGTTGTGAGTACATGAAACATGAAGTTTATTCTGGCATTATTATTTATTAATTGTGGTATTATTTATTTGCATTGCAACTGTAAACCTACTTTTGCTCACCCCTGTAATCCTGAAGGCCCTTTATATCTTAGCATTTTTAAGTCTGCAGCATAGTATATAGTACTTTGTCACTGCAAGTTCACATTCAAATAAACTTTGTATATTATAAAATTCTCCCTAAAACAAAATTATAATAATAGCTACACCTACAATCTAATTTTTATTACTAATGATCTCTCAGATGATTGTGGTTCAGCATGTTAACTATAATGTAATAATTATAAAATATTATAGCAGTTTCCCTTACAATTATTATCAAGCAGTGTTATGTTAGCAGTGTTTTAATGGTTCAAGGTAAGCTCATCCTTATAAAAACTGCATGTTTCATAAGAACAAAGAATTGACTAGAACTGCCACCTTTAAGAGGATTATGATGGAAAGGTGAATTTTAATATTATTCAATGCAGTATTATTATTATTTTTGTTTACCCTCACCCAAGGATATTTTCCATTGATTTTTAGAGAGAGTGGGAAGGAGGGGGAGAGTCAGAGAGAAAAACATCGGTGTGAGAGAGACACATAGATTGGTTGCTTCCCACATGGATACAGTGCCGTTGACCAGAATTGAACCTGGGACCCTTCAGTCCACAGGCTGATGCTCTGTCCACTGAGCCAAACCAGCTAGGGCTTTAATGTAGTATTATTACTATGCGTTCTAGTTCTCTGTAAGTACAAAAAAGTGAAAAACATAAAAATATTCTATACTTATCTACAACTTGAACAATCAGCGGGTAAAATTTACTATTATCACATTAAGAGGATAAAATTGTGTTCCATATACCACATTTTGATAGTTATTTCAATTATTTTCTCTGTTTTTTTATTGCCTATACTTTGATGTTGTATTCAAATCATCAACAAATCAAATGTCAGATATATTTGTCTCTATGTTTTGTTCTAAAATTATTAGTTTTAGTTCTAGCATTCTCTTTTAAATATTTTAATTTTTGTATAGGGTATAGGTAAGGGTCTAATTTTTTTTTTTTGCTTGTGGATGTCCAGTTTTCCCAGAACCATGTGTTTAAAAATAACTGACCTTTTCCTATTAATGGTCTTGGCAGCCTTGCTAAAAATCAGTTCCCAATATATGCAACAGTCTATTTCTGGACCCTCTATATGATTCCACTTGTCTATATATCTGTTTTCATGCTAGGACCACTCTGTTTTGATTATTGAAAAGTTTTGAAATAAAGAAGTATGAGTCTTTCAACTTTAGTTTTCTTTTTCAAGATTGTTTTGGCTATTCAGGGTCCCTTCAAATTCCATATGAATTTAAGGATAAATTTTTTCTGTTTATACAAAAACATTGTTGAGATTTTGATAGAAATTACATTGAACTTATAGATCAATTTGGCTAGTAATGTCATCTTAACAATGTTAAGTTTTCCAATCCATAGTGTGTGATGTCTTTCCACTTCTATATGTCTTCTTTAATATATTCAGGAATATGTATGTTAGTGATTTTTGCCTGTTAAGTTTATATCTTGCAACTTTTCTGAATTTGTTTAACAGCTCTAACTTTTTCTGGACTATTTTATATTTCTACATATAAAATCATGTTATGTGGGAACAGAAATCACTTTATTTCTTTCTTTCAAATTTGGATGTGTTTTATTCTCTTGCCTAATTGCTCTGGCTAGAACTTTCAGTAGAATGTTGAATAGGAGAGAAACTATATTTGACACTAATGAAAATGATAAAAATATATATCTCAGGCATTAAGACAAGTACTTCATATATATGTTTCTATGTGGTTCTCATTACAATACTAAAAGATAGATATTAACATCCCCATGTTAGAGACAAGGAGACTGAAGGAAAGGCTAAATAAATTGCATGAGTTCACACATTTAGAAAGTGACAGAAGTGGAGTGTGAATCAGGTGTGAGTGACCTCAAAAACTATATACTGTTCTATTCATTTTGTCTTTATGACAATTATACAAGCAGTGCCATTAGTGCACTTTCTAAATGTATGTATTTCTCATTTGCTATGCAATATTCATGGCTGACTTAGAATCTGCATCATAAATAGCAAGTCAGCAACACAGAAAATCCAATAGGTTCTTTATGGTCATGTGTAGCTTATCTGAATTACTAATTAAAACCAGATAGAGTATCTATATTTGTGTGATGATGTATGAAAATTATAATAAGTAATTTTATGTTTGGCTTTTAAGAGAAAATACACCATTATAAGAAAAAGCATAGATTAGCATCCCCTCTTGGCATATTCCAAAAGTGATCCTACCGATATAAGAACTGCAATTGCACAAGATGCACAGAGCATTAGCTTGGCAAGATCAATTCTGTACTCTGGTGTGACTCAAACTTCCTTATTATTTCATAGTTTTGAAATAATTCTTTCACTTAACAATATTTTCTAAAATACTTTCTTTTTTATCAAAGCTTTTCAATACTTCCAAGAAATTATCATCAGGAACAAGAAGCCTACTTCTGGAAGAACTATTAAACTAGTTCAAGAGTTAGCTAGTGAAAAAGAAAACAGTGGCCATCTTAGTCTGGCTTATATTGAGGGATAGTGGTGTTTCTTAAAGGTTCAAGAAAACAATTCTTTCACTTAGCATAATGCTCTCCAGTTCCATCCATGCCGTTGCAAATTGTAAGAGTTCCTTCTTTCTTACAGCAGCATAGTATTCCATCGTGTAGATGTACCACAGTTTTCTAATCCATTCATCTACTGATGGGCAGTTAGGCTGTTTCCAGATCTTAGCTATGGTGAATTGTGCTGCTATGAACATATGGGTGCATATATCCTTTCTGATTGGTGTTTCTGGTTTCTTGGGATATATTCCTAGAAGTGGGATCACAGGGTCAAATGGGAGTTCCATTCCCAGCTTTTTCAGGAAACTCCATACTGTCTTCCATAGTGGCTGCACCAGTCTGCATTCCCACCAGCAGTGCACAAGTGTTCCTTTTTCTCCACATCCTCTCCAGCACTTGTTGTTTGTTGATTTGTTGATGATAGCCAGTCTGACAGGTGTGAGATGGTACCTCATTGTTGTTTTGATTTGCATCTCTCGGATGATTAGTGGCTTTGAGCATGTTAATGAAGGAAAAATACCACATGATCTCACTCATTCATGGATAATAGAGACCATTATAAACTTTTGAACAATAATAGATACAGAGGCAGAGCTGCCTCACACAGATTGTCAAACTGCAGCAGGAAGGCCGGGGAGGGTTGGGGGGCAGGAGGGAGGGGTGTAAGAGATCAACCGAAGGACTTGTATGCATGCATATGAGCATAACCAATGGACATAAGACACTGGGGGGTAGGGGAAGCCGGGGTACTGTCAAGGGCGGGAAAAAAAAGGACACATATGTAATACCCTTTGTAATGCTTTAAGCAATAAAAAAAATTAAAAAAAAAGAAAACAATTCTATTCTGCTAGATTCAGTATAAATCCTGATTATCATATATAAATACATATATTTATGGAATATACATATATATATCAGTATAGATTAAGGATATAGTTTGTATCCTTGCATACCCTATGTAGAGATAGACCTTGCTTTTACAACACTCTCTATGGAGCACTGAGTGATACAAATTTGTATAAGATATTGAGATTTCCATATACATTTTGAGAGAAAATTAGACATAGTAGAATTAGCTCTGTAAAATAAGGGCTATCTGAATAAGTCAGATTTCTACAGAAAGAAAATAATTAAATAAAGCACTTTTGTCCTGTATTGTGATATAGCTACACAACAATATAGCAACTAATAGAATAGAGAAAGTAGAAACTATAATGATTAAGAAGGAGAATATGCCGAACCGGCTTGGCTCAGTGGATGGAGCGTTGGCCTGCGGACTGAAGGGTCCCAGGTTCAATTCCGGTCAAGGGCATGTGCCTTGGTTGCGGGCACATCCCCACTGGGGGGCGTGCAGGAGGCAGCTGATCGATCTCTCTCATCGATGTTTCTAACTCTCTATCTCTCTCCCTTCCTGTCTGTGGAAAATCAATAAAATATATTTAAAAAAAAGAAGGAGAATAAAAAAACAAATAATTAACTCAGAGAAATAGGAAAGTCAACATAAAAAATGCAGGAGACAGAACTAGCAAGGCACATAAAAAGAAAATAAATTATTCATGTAAGAAAAAAATCAAGAAATTTCCTGATGATAAATAAGAAAATTGTAGAATTGCACCTAATATTGAAGATATGGGGATTTGAGTACTACATTAGGGTTATTTCCATATACAGTTGTTCTTATGGAAAAAGACATGCAGATTATGATTATTCCAATAGCTTCAAAAGAATTCCAGTCCCAACTGTAAACCTACTTTTGCCCACCCCTGTTCAGAAAATTTGATCTTTTGAGAAAAAATAAATAATCTATATCTTTTAGAAAGATCATCACCCATCTGCATCCATCTCACCAGACACATTTTGGGAGGAATTTATAAGTTTAGACTGAGAGGTAAAAAGAAGGCAGGCTCTTAATGCAAAAGGTTTTGTCACAATCCATAAACGACTGGTAATAAAAAAAAATACTGCTTATGTAGTTATACTAATATAAATAATAGTGAATACTATGTCACTGAAAGCATTCAAGGTAATTACTTTTTGATAGTGAAATATGAAATAAGTAGATTACCTATAAGCTTCATTTGAAATCTAAGATATTATTTTTCATCATCATATTACATTTCCTTTGTTTTTATGCTTTTCCTGACTCTAGTCCTTTTAGTTATAAAATCATTTATTTTCCTTTGTTTGTTGTAAATATCAATTATAAAGTATATCACTGCATATGTATCTATTATGGCACGTTATTTACTGTAATAAAAATTATGACCAAGGAAACACAAAGAGCGAAAAACATTCTTTCAGGAAATAACACCTCATTAAAGATGCAACTTGTATCAAAAATGTCATGTTATACAGTTTTTCTTATTACAGAATTAAAATAGGTTCATTGTAGAAAACAGAAGATTGAGATAAAATGTAAAGAAGTATTTTTTCCTCTCCTCCCTCCTTCCCCTTTCACTTTCTGTTCACTTTCTGGAACAGGGGACTAATATTATAAGCAATACAGTAGTCTGGAATGCTGCTAGGGCTTCCTTCTGGTCAGAATCACTGTGCTTTAAAATATTAAACAATGGATGTAGTGTTCTTCACCCTCATACCTGAAAAGAGGGGGTGGTAGTTGTAATCTATCTATCTATCTATCTATCGATCTATCTATCTATCTATCTATCTATAGCTGAGTCTTTAATCGCATCCATGATTATGTCTTTGTGATAAATTTCTAAAGACCGAGCATTTATTCATAGGAGATTCAACATGCTAAGGCTTTAGATATTATATTGTCAAATTGTCTTCAGGAAAGATAGCACAAGTTTAGGATTAAATAAACACTATAGAAATTATTTTAAAAATAAAATTGTACCCCCAAAATGCCAATTTTCCTTAAGAAAAACCTATACCACTGCAAGTTCCTGGAAGATCCAGCAAAACTGCAAAAGAAAACAGAGTGTCCATAAAGTCTGGAAAACATAATCAAGTATATAGAACGTTATGAAGGACACCTTCAATCTGTAGATGCGTACATATGTAAAGAATTCCTCTAAGTTTCCAGACTTATGGACACCTGGTAGAACTATCAACTGGCAGTGCTCTTTGAGTTTCAGCATTTAAATACCTTGGTGAGCATGTGCTCCATAGCACAGTGACTCCACAGCACAGTATAGCTCTATGGCTAATGTGCTTGTTGTTCCTGAAGACTGTCACAGGAGAGCTAGAAAAAATAAAATTGTCCCTGGAACTTTATTCTCAGACACTTACAGCTGAGTTTCTGAACTTAAAAGTTCCTACTGCCCCATCCTCTGAGTCTGCCTTTCCTGGAAAGGTCATTCCAAAGAGTTATAAACCCAAAAGTCAGCAAGAGAATACTCAATGCCCTGAAATGGTGGGGAAACATACGGCTGCTGATTGCTCCAATATAGCTCAAATTAACAACCCAGCAGAACCCCATGATCAGGTTAGTTAACTGAGAGGTGAAAGAAAGGTTGAAGGTACAGCATGTCCTTTTGAAAGGTTTTTTTTTTATCTATCTCTACATTATGGGTCCATTTGAAAAGTCTATTCTTAATATCAAAATTTATATGCTAAGATATGTTTAAAGCAAATTTCTATGTCATAAAATGTCATTTCCCCTAATGAGCAATTTATTTCCAATTTTCTCTGGGGTCAGTTAACAGTAGGAATACACAGCATTTCCAAATATTTATTCTAATAAGAATAACAAGTTCATTGTAACCATTCCTGACTGTTCTCTTTCCTAAAATGACCCTCTTCACTTTTAGCTTTATATCCATCTCATGAAAATGTGAATTTAAAAAAAAAGAAGGGGTATGGGAAGACCCAGAGATTAGAACAAGCCCTATGAGGAACACAGTATTGGCTTTATCATCGCTTGGTTTATTGACACAGGTGTGAAAGAGAACCACATGAGATTGTTATGGCATGTTAGTACCAAGAAAAGAAAAAATGCCCTGTGTTCTACAATGCCTAAACTCAACAGCTGCTGCTGTTGTTGTTAAAAGAAAGATATTAAAGGCCAACCATAGAATTGAGAGGTAGCAACATGATCTTTGATCTTGAGATGTTTGCAAATTATTGAGAAGAGAGAACAAGGACATAAGGAGAGTTAGCTTTAATGTGCGTACTGGGAGAATACCATGTAAAGACACGACTCATGCTGCCACAGTCCAGGAGCTGCCAGAAGTCAGGAGGGAGGGCTGAAATCAATTCTTCAGAGGGAGCATGGCCCTGCCAACACCTCAACTTGGGGTTTCTGGGCTGCAGAAGTGTTAGACAAAACATTTCTGCTGTTCTTAGCCACCCAATTTTTAGTATTTGGTTATAGCATCCCCAGGAAATGAATACAATTATGCTTAATACTTAATCATCAATACTCACCACCTTATTTGTTTACTCATTTACATTCTATGTTGTTCACAGAATATGTTTCATGAGAGGAGTTCTGGGTGCTGGAGCTTCTTAGATGGGTGAAATATACTATTTATCCTGGAGGGACTTAAGAAGGTATTTGTAATTATAATGTAAAGCATTTACATATTCATTAATTGAGCAATGTTTAAGTACTGCATGATTCAGGTATTGCTACAAATTCTGAGTTCACAGTGGAGGTGCAAGAGAGAAAGATAAATAAAAAGGTATGAACAGAATGAAAAATAGAGAACAGAATAATATGATAGAGACTGGAATTGTGAAGGGAGATTAAATTGATTGGTTAAGAAAAGTCAGTCAGAAATGAACTAGGTTTGTCAGAAGAGCAGTGAGAAGGCGTGTTTAGATCAGGTGACTGAAGCCTGGGAAGTTATGGGTGGGGTATGTCTAAGCACCCTGACAAGTTATTAGGAGGTTGAATTTAAGATTCTGCCATGTTCTGAATTATTTTTTTAAAATATCACTCTGGCTGCTGTGTGGTAAATGGAATGTAAGGTGGCAAAACTAGAAGCAGAAAGAATAATTGGGGAGCTATTGCAGTAGCCCAGATGAGAGACAGTTGTGGCTTTATCTAGGTGGTAACAGAAGTGATGAGAAAGGACCAGCTATTGAGGTATTTTGAGGTATAGCTAATAGATCTAACTGTTGGAAAAGAGGTGTTGGAAAATTAAATATCAGGACTGAATCTTAGGTTTCCTAATGATCTCTTACAAAGTAAAGCCAACCTATATTGATTGGATGACAGCTCTTCAATTGAGAAGAGTTTACTTGATGCTTATATAGAAGAGGGTAGGTGGGCTTTTGGGCTAGATGACCTTTAATCTCTTTTACAACTTAGAGTACTGATCATTCCAATGCTCAGAGCAGAGATGCTACTCTGCTGTTAGTCAAGTGATCTCAGAACCTGAAGAGCCCACCCAGTAAAAGGGTAGCTTGGGACGAGGATGGAGACTCCACCTACACTCGATTCGTGTTGCACATGAATTTTCCAACTTCTCATGACAACACTTTGTTAATCATGATCATGATCATTTTATGGCTGCCCCAGCAATCTAAGCTTGATGTTAATGCTTTACCTGTTACCACATCACGCTCATAAAAATGCCCTACAGTAAGATTGTCCTTCTCTTATAGGAACTGATTATGAGAGGGCAGTAAAATATCCAAGACCTCAGAGATGTGAGACTAATTAAAAATTGGGTGGATCTGATAAATATTTTGCCTTATTTTAGTTTATTTGGAGTTTTTTAGTATGAAATAGGTTGACTATGTTTGACTGTGTGAATATACACATATATAATGACCTACCAACATACAAAGCACATAAATATTTATCTTAATTCTTGATAGAAAAAAGCTCTTAATAGTAAAGTTGGTAAAATCCTGTTGTCATGAGTGACTTGGATGATTTTTAGATCTACCCAAGTAGACCAGTACTTTGACTTATTGGAGAAGAAGCTCCTTTAAAGCCAAAATGAGAGTGTTCTTTAAAAAGAGAGAGAGAGTGAGAAGTGGAATGACATTTTTATTGCCTGCTGTATGTTCCCATTCACCCGCTGCTTGGGGAGATAAACCAAGTGACACTGAGTTGAAATCAAAATCAAGTTTTGCTATCATTTTGATTCAAAGAAGAATTCTCAAGAAGCTGAAAATAGAAGAAAAAAATGAAAGTCATTCTTATTGCTAATGAAATGTTGCCTTGCTGCGGAGCAGTTTGTGGCTAGAAGAAAAATGACTTGGACTTAATCAGAAACTCAAAATACAGAGTGTGCATTTCCAACCTGGTAATTAGGCTGGTATGAGATGTCACAAACAGCGACCATTACAATGGACGGGCTCTGAAATGCACACTCTGGATTAAATGGTAGCTGAATGGTGAGGGCACCACTCTGCAGTCTTGGCTAATCCATGTGAAATGATGGCACAAGGGACACTGCTCCTGCTGGTTCCAACTAAAGCTTGTCCCCATGAACCTGTGAACAAGCAGGTGTTTTTGTCCACAGATCTGATTTTTTAAAATAAGGTTAAGAGATGACAGCTGCGAGAAAATAAAGCCATTCTCTGGAGAGTAGCTGCCTCGTGGGACAAGAAAAACAGCTCTTGGAAGCCGGCCCAGCAGCACTTTATTAGTCAGGTGTAAAAGAGAGCTGCCTCCTCTAGAACTTGGGCTGAAAAGTTTCCTTTTAATCCTTGACTTTCCAAAAAAATGCAAAAGAAAGAAAGTGAACCTCTGTGCCCATATATTCATTTGACATTTGCTCAACAAATACTTATTCAGCAATTACTAAAATAGTGTTAATGAAAATGCTAACATGCACCTGAAGAACTAAAGAACTTTATAAGTGTAGGGAATGTTGTGCTATGTCCAAAAGGAGTTTGAATTCTGCATTTAGCATTTCTACACACATGTGACCAGACTGTTAACTGCTAAGCAAGGTCATTTTGTGGTGTTGTTCAGGGACATCAAAAATCTCCCCATAAATGACATTGCAAATCCAAATGTATTTAACAAAATTCTGTGCTGTACAAAATAGGTGTACTATGGAGGAATATAAAGATGAATACAATTCTCTCTTTAAAATGCTCACTGTAAAGGAGCTGAGAATTAGGTCTAGAAACAGAACACACACAAGTCACAATTATGCCTGCTTGGTGAAAGTGTCCTATAAACACTAAACAGAGAGAAAGGACTGCAACTGGGATAATTAAGGAATCATTTTAGAGGATCAAAATTGGACCTAGATGTGGATTTGTATAATGAATTAAGGTAGCATATTCTGACAGAAGTAACAGTAGAACCAACAAAAGACCCTGAGACTAGAAAATTTGGGGAATGACAAAGAGTATTCTGGTGTGGGGGTGGGGTAGAAGGAGATATTTTACTGGGAGATAAAAATGAAATCAATGGGCTCAAATAACAAGCTAACTATTGTAAACTTTATACTTATAGAATATCAAGAAACATTAGCAGAGTTTGAGCAGGAGGGAAACTGTACCAGTATTTGTCACAATGGAGCTTTAGGAAAATAATGCTGTGTCTATACTGCAGACAGAGGGAGAGAGATCTTTTAGAGGCTATTGCAATAGTCCAGACAAGAAATGATGGGGCCTCAAATGAGTGCAATGGCAGTATGGATGAAGGAAAAAGCAGATGTCAGTAAAACTGAAGAAATAGAATGAGTATTGGTTGTCAGTAGTTTGGGTTTTAGGCCAGATGTGAAGATGTCCGGACAACTATTGGAAATTCTGATCTCATGTCAAGAGAACCAGTGTTAAAGGTGTGCGTGGGTGCGTAAGAGTTAATGAAGGTACCCAAAGAAAGAAATGTTAGCAAGCACTAGGGAGAGAACTTTGTGAGATAATACCACTATTTAATAGTCAGCTTAAGAAGGGGAGCCATCAAGGGAACATGCACAATGAGCCCAGAAAGGCAGGTCCAGGCTGTGGGGAAACCACGTCAGATGCATTACAAAAAGGAGGATTTGGTCCTGGTGATTCATAGGCATTGGTGACCATTGGCAGAGCATATTCAGAGACAATGTGCTGGCCAAACCCATACTTCTGTGGATTGGGGAGTAAAAAACTGAGTAAGGAGTAGTAGTGAACAGATATGACTTTTTGTGACATTTGGGATTTAGGATGCATATTGAATGGGAAGCAGAGTCAAAGAGGATAGTTTTTAGAAGTGAGGACACAAGATAATGTCCATGAAAGTCAAAGAAACCTGGAGAAGGAATGAATAAAGTTGTGTGAGAGAGAATCTAAGAAGAGTCAGGGTGAGCACATAAGTGGGCTACATAGTTTGTCTTGGCAAAATAGAGTGTTGAAATGCAGAAGATTTTGAGGTAGATAAGAAACAAGCCTACAAAATTCCTTGACTGGGAGCATAGTAGTTTCAGATGATGTCCAGGTACAAGCCTAACCCATTCAGAAGCAGGCAGGAAGGATTGGAAATGAAGCTAAATGAAGTTTAGGAAAAGAGACCTAGTTGTTGAAGTCACCAAAGATTAGGAAAGGAACAGATAGGGAGAATAGAAAAACCTGATAATTAATTGTTATTTTCATCTGTGATGGTTAATTTTACTATGTATTGACTTGACTGGGCCATGAGGTGCCCAGATTAAACATTTCTGGGTGTGTCTATGAGGATGTTTCCAGACAAAATCAGCATTTGAATTGATGGATTCAATGAAGTAGATTTTACTTTCTAATGTGAGTGGGCATCATCCAATCTGTTGAAGGCATAAATAGGACAAGAAGTAGAAGGAAGGGTCCCGCTCTGCTTATTTCTCCTGTCTTTGGATTAGAATTTATACCATTGGCTCCTTTGATTCTCAGTCCTTTGAACTGAGACTGGAATTATGCCACTGGAATTATGCCATTAACTTTCCTGGATCTCCAACTTGAAGACTATATATATATATATATATATATATATATATATATATATATCTGTCTGTCTATATATATCCTATTGTTCTCTTTCTCTGGAGAACCCTCAGATACACTATCTCTACTAGTCTATATGTCATGTTTGTGTGTGTGAACATATATATGAATACATACACATTTTTTCTACCTATACAAATTTAATAATTTTCTGTTCCTTCTTATTTTTTTCATAAATGAGAATACATTTGAAAAATATGTCTTTAAGACACAAAAATCAATTTAGTTTAATGGGAATTAGTGTAATTGATGAGGATGAAAGTTAAGGTATAATAATAGAAAGGTGAAGTCTCTCTTATAGTCCACGTGTACATAGTGTTTTTGCAATGGTTAAAGTACTTTCACATACCATGTGATCTTGGAGCTGAACAGAATAACCCTGGAATCACTCAGGTAGGAAGTATTTCTTTTATTCTGCCAATGAAGAAACCTGCTCTGACTACAGATCCTCATCTTCTAAATCCTGACCCAGAGCACTTTCTACTGTTCATTTCTGTTCAGATAAATATTTGAAATTATTTTTTACAAGGATTTAGGATGGTAAACACACAACCCAATATACAAATAATGTATTATAGAATCATACACTTGAAACCTATATAATTTTAACACAAATAATAAACACAAATTATAAAAGGAGTAAGATATGGAGAGAAACACAAATAATAAAAGGAGTAAGATATGGAAGTGATCTTTTTGGTGCTCAAGTTTTTATAAACAGTTAAGCTCAATGTTTAATACTTATACATTAACTAGTGGCCAGGTGCACAAAATTTGTGCACATTAAAAGGGATGTGATTAGAGGAAATATTTTAATATTGCTATTTGCCCTTTCTCTATAATAGAAGTGGCAGAGATGAAAGAAAATTAGTAAAATGTATATGAAAATCTTCCTCCTGTCAGAGTCTGGGGCAAGTCATGGGACCCAGAGTCAAGTCCCCACCCACTGCGTGCACCTCAAAATTGTGCAAGACCCAGACCCGGCCAGCCTCCCCCCCATTGGGTGAGATCCAGACCTGGCCAGCCTCACCCCCATCAAGCCCTGCCAGGCAGTGGGTGCAGCCTCAGGTCCCCCGGCCCAGCGCTAGGGTGGGGGATGTGGTCTGAGTCTCCCAGCCCAGTGCCAGGGTGAAGGGTGCGGCCTGAGGTCCTCCATCAAGCCCTGCCAGGTGGGCTGCGCAGCCTGAGGCCCCCTGTCAAGCCCCATAGGGCAGGGGGCACAGCCTCAGGTCCCCTGCCCTGGCCCAGCCACGCAGCCTCAGGTCCCTGCTGATCGCTCATTATGGCTCATTATGGGAACCTCGCCTCCACTGTGGGCACAGCCATCTTGTGTTATGGGAACCCTGCCTCCGCTATGGGCGCCGCCGTCTTGTGACGGTGTGATGGAGTGAGGGTCAATTTGCATATCGCCACTTTATTATTATATAGGATATACTGTTCATGAGGAGTTTGATACTATCTCCATGATGTCCACTAGTTATTCCCTTGAATTCCAAGATGACCTTTCATTGCATGAACATTAACATTATCTTACCTTCCAGCTTCCTCAAACCTAGTCAATGTAAGGAGTCCTTCAGACTGGAAAAGAAAAATCAGACTTAAAAAAATTACTGGAGAGAAAATAAACCACACTTTGATAGTATTTATTATTGGGTTGAAATTTGCAGTCTGGATATTCGAGAAGCTTTTGACATATCCTACATTGCAGTCAGACTCTATAGAGAAAGTAACAACACAGATGTTATTATTTCCTGAAGCATGTTTTTAACATGGGGCCCAATGGTGAAATCATTCATGGGAAACTAAAACACAAACCTTTTTTTGGAAGTTGGTTTGTGAAGACCTTGGCATTAACATATATGAAGGGCTTAAGTACCATCTACCAGAGTAGGCTTGCTGCTCCATTTGCTTTAGAATTGTAAATAGGTACAAAAAGATAAACTGTAATTAAATTCTGACATGTTTTCTTTCTCATTTTATAGAAAAGAGGATGTCATTGGGTGGGCAGCAATAAAAAGCATTCTTCCAGAGTGGATGTTAGAGCCATTAACCCAGGGTTTCATCCTGGCTTCTTTCAGCAGGGCCAGTATCAAGGGACACTTTTTGTTGAGTTTCACCTGAAATTTATTTTCTACCAAGTTGTTTAGGATCTGAAAAATGGTGGGGCTCAGCACCTCAGGGCTTTTTGCAGCTTCAAGGGACCCATTTTCTGAGGCTGGTTCTTTTCCTGTGGTTCTGTTTCAGGCATGTAATTTAAGGAGGCTGCCATATTATTTTGTAGGTTAACTGAGAGCATCCTTGGGTAATTGAGGTCACCTTCATGTGGGCAGGAGTTGGTCTGAGGTAATTCCATTTAAAAATATATACTTCCTTTTCTCTGCAGATATCTTCAGAGATGGCCGTGAAAAAGTCAGAACAGAATGCTGTATTTTAGCTGGTGATAGGTTCATGAATATTCAGTTTTTAAATTTTTTGTACCATGTATGGTATATATAATTTTTATATGTATAAAATAGTTCATTTAAAAACTTTAAAAATAAGTGGGGTTTTTTAAAGTTTTTGAAAAGTCATATGTTCTCAGAAGTAAGATTTTTCCCCCCCTTACTCCATTTTCTTTGCTTTTCTTTGACTTTGGCACTTGTGAAGAGAGCAGCAAAATTAAACAGCCTTCTAAAATTCAACTTTTTTGAAAGGCTAAGAATTATAGACTGAGAGCTGTGTTGTTTTGTTAACGGATTTTTGAGACCTTTCCTTTTGGAATGTGGCAGAGCTGTGGTGCTGCAGAAACTGGATATTAAGCATAAAGAGAGCTAACATTTAAGCTGAATTTGATTGAAATCAGTTGGAAAAATATTTAGGTCTTCCTCCCCACCCCTCCTGTTGGTTACAACATTATCTCTTTTTTATCGAATGAATCTTCTAAAACTGATAATTTGCACAATGATTTTACTAATTATTTAGGAGTGAGAATACAAGAGCACAACAGTGGAAAACAACTAAACTTGGAAAAGGAGGAAATAAAGACATGTCAAAAGAGATAAGAAGGGCAAGATCAAAGTGTATAAAGAGTGTCTAGGCCAATGATGGCGAACCTTTTGAGCTCGGCGTGTCAGCATTTTGAAAAAACCTTAACTCTGGTGCTGTGTCACATATAGAAATTTTTTGATATTTGCAACCATAGTAAAACAAAGATGTATATTTTTGATATTTATTTTATATATTTAAATGCCATTTAACAAAGAAAAATCAACCAAAAAAATGAGTTCGCGTGTCACCTCTGACATGCGTGTCATAGGTTCGCCATCACTGGTCTAGGCAGTGACCCCTTTAGGAATGCCTTTGTTGATGTCTGAAGGCTTCTGGGCTAGGGAGGTGGAGGTGGGGGATAAAGGTAATAAAAGGAGAAGAGTGAGACATTTTCTTCTCTTAGTCACAGAATAGATGTGATTTAGGATGATGATGATGATGATGATGATGATGATGATGATGATGATGATGATATGATGATGATGATAGTGATGATTTTGTAACATAAGAAAATGTGAGAAGAATGGTTTTACCTAGTGTGTAGAGGGCATATAGTGGTCTATCAGAGAATAGACTAGTCCTATGTTGAGAAAGTCTCCAAACAGAGCAATTGTCTTCTTTTGAAAGTCACAGTTATCAATCTCAAATGAACACTTGGTAATGCCATGCAATCCTAGTAGGTTATTCCTGATCAACCCACTGTCCTACTTTCTGCAACGATACCCTCCTTACTCTTTTTAGAATTATGCACCATCTCCCCAACCTCTTCCTGATTCCTGGCAGAGAGCTTCAGTTCATACATCACATGGAAAATTGAAGCTATCAGAGGGAAACTCCATCAGCCCACAAGGCCTCCAACCCAACAACCCAACCTACTGTACACTCATCATCCATTTCCTTTCTTCTATTTCAAAACATGAGTGTCTTTCCTCTAGTGCTTTGGGTATGAGCCCTTGAGCCCTTCTGCCCTTCTCAGTAACTACACCCCATTGTCCCTATTCTCTTTTGCACTGATCCTTCAGCTGGTTACATAAAACATGTTCAGATCCCATAGATAAACCTCCCTTCAATCACAGTCCTCCTCCTGTTGCCCAAATGAATGAATGAATGAATGAATAAATAAATAAATCTCTGAATAAGATCATCAGTATCTCTGCTGGGGGTTGGTGTTGGCGGTGTGTGGAGGAATTAAGCAAAAAAGAAAAAGGAATAGAGAACTCATGGACATGGACAACAGTGTGGTGATTGTGGGGGGAGAAAAGGGAGGTGGAAGAGGGCATAGAGAGGATAAATGGTGATGGAAAAAAATTAAATTAAATTAATAAGGCAGTATATGCCATTATTTGTGAGGTTCAGAAGAATGAATTCATAGAGTTAGTAGAGAATCCAGAAATTCTGCCTCCTGCAAATTAGTTCACCCCTCTCTTCTTCTCACTTTTAAATGGAAGAAATGACTATGAACTTCTGAAAGCTTGTTAATGTATTATTTATGAAAGGGTCTGAAAAAGTGCTGTTTGGTGTATCCTTTTGAGTCTTAAGGTACATGTCCTTACATCTAAGAAATAAAGTAGTGAATAGAAGTCCTGTCAACAAGCACAAGAAGACATATGATTATAAATTGTAGAATTCAATCTTCCTGAAAGATTACAAATATATATTTATAAAACTGATAATTCAATCATGCATCAGATATAAACATTTTTATTTAATCCCAAATCTAAGTGTTCAGAATGATTGCAAAATAATGTAGAAAATAAAGTGTTCTGATTCAGTTATTTCTTTTTTTAAATTTTTTTATTGATTAAGTTATTACATATGTGTCCTTATCCCCACGTTATCCCTTATACCCCCACTCATGCCCTCACCCCCCTGTTGTCTGTGTCCATTATTTCTTTATTGCATGATATACATGCATTGAATTAAAATAATCATAAATAAGAATTCTATACATAAATAAAATCTTTAAGTTACATAATTGAATTTGTGCCCTTTTTGTAAACTTCACATTCTGAATTTTAAAAATATTGGGCAAATAGAAGTTGATTCTTTGATCAAATTTATAGAAAAGTATTGTTTTGAACAAGTGATATTAGGCTTATGAAAATAAAATTTCTTACCTAGTGGTATAAAAGTAGGCAAGTGAGTATGAATGGTTTATAGTGCCTTTGTTACTCTAGCTCCCCTAACTTGACTGCCTGTTTCACAGGTATCCCCTGGAGTTGTGTAATGCAACAATATCGCCAACCACCTTCAGACTCTCCCCACATTAGAGAAATGTCTCCCTTGACAGATGTTCTAAACAATTCCCTCAGAATTTGGCTCTTGTTCTGTAATGTAGTTACATTATCTCATAAAGCTTCATCAATAGATTTCTTCCAACAGCTAGTTATTAAGTATTCAAACATGAAGAAAAGTTGAAAGAATATTACAGTGAAAACCATATAACTAAGACTTGCATTCTACATTTACCTACTATATCTTATTTATTACATATCTGTTCATCCATTTGTCCCTCTATCCACATATAAGTCCATTTAATTTTTGGTGTGTTTCCAAGTAAGTGCAATCATCGGTGTATTTATCTCACAGTACTTCAGTGTGCATATGTTTACTAAAGTTCCATCTTTGTTCACATTTCTTTTTCTTTTGAGATAAAATTCACATACAAGGAAATGAAGACTTTTTAAATGTACTATTCTCTAATTTTGTAAACAGCACCTACCTGTCTGACCTCTACCCCTCTTTAGAGACCAAACACCCTAGAAAGTTTCCTCATGCCCTTTCTCAGTCAATTCAGGTCCCAGAGGCAAGCTCTGTTCTAGTGTATTTTTTCAACAGTGATTTGTTTTGCTTGTTCTAGAACTTCACATAAATACGACCATTCAGTATACACTCTTTTGTGTAATGCTTCTTTACTCAACATAGTGTTTTTGAGAGTCATCCATATTGTTGCATGAATCATAGTTTGTTTATTTTATTGTTGAGCATCATCCTATTGAATGAATGTATCACTGTTTTCTATTGATGAACACTTGGACTCTTTCCAGTTTTAGGTTATGCGATAAAATATCAATATTACTTCTATATAAGATTTTTACTTTCAGTCATTCTAATGAATATGTTGTAGTATCTCATTGATGTTAATTTTCACTTCTCTGATGTGACTTAATATTGAACATTCTCATGTACGTAATTTTTGAGGTGTTTGTTCAATATTTTGCCACTGAATCCTCTGAAATCAACTTGTCTTGTTCGTTCACATATTTCGTGCTTTTTTATATGGATAGTGAACATTATGACAGATACATTGTAGAAACTCTGAATTTGGTTATCTTCCTTTGAAGATTCATTCTTATTCTATCAGAAAACCAGCTTAGCTAGGTTCATACTTCAAAACTCAGGCTTCCCTGCTCATATATCCCCAGTTCTATCAGGCTCTTTTGCAGAGTCTGGTGTCTCCTTTGCAATTGCACAGTTTAGCTGTTTTTTGTTTGTTTGTTTGTTTGTTTTTGTTTTTTACATTATACGTACAGATTTTGGCACTTCCATCTATATGACTCCTTCTTTCTAAGATTCTTCACACTTAATTGTTCTCCACTCTATCAGTCTCAAATTTGTCTTTTCACATATAAAGCCAGTAAATGTATAGTTTTCTGATACCCTGAGCAGTTTTTTGATGTCCTGAGTCATGAGGAGATTAAGGAGTACATCTGAAAAACAACAAAAAAAAACCTTTAAATTTATAACTATAACTGGATCTCATCTTTTCTGTCTCTCAAAGGAAGTTTCCTCTCCAGTTTCTGCCTGCTTTGAATGATTATCCAGTGCCTTCATAGAGTTGGGTGATTTCACATGTGTCCTAGATTGGTATCTCTGTTTCTGATATATCTTTGTACACGTCACATTGCTATTACTGGAACCTGCAGGCCCCCTAAATCTTTTGGTGTGGATATCACGTTATAATAGTGAAGTTCAGAAAAGGTGTTATTCAGTCTATGGATCTGCTTGTTATGTTATGCTTAGTTTTGCTAACAAGAAATACAAACTGATCCCCTTTTTAAAATTGTCAATTATTTTCATCATTTGAACCACTAAGTTTATGTACCACAATAACATTGCACCCTTTAGGGAGGTGTTTATGGGTGGAAGAAGCCAGCCGTCTCCACGGATGCTGATTCTCTCCCTCTCTAGATCAAGGAAGACCAGCATTTGAATCAGAGTCATAGGTGAAAGGACATTAGCATATCTGAACAGAGTATTGCCCCAAGAAAGAGTGTAAAAGCATTTCCTTTGGGGTGTCTACATAGAATCATGATTATTATAGTAAAATTCCAAAGATCTTTTGATAATATCACTATATCAAGTCAAATTAAGACATCAAAATTTACATTATAACTAATGGTTTCCTAGTCTACTCTTTTTTGGGGGGCATACCCACACTTCTCAGTGTTAGTAGTAAGATAGTATATACGATAAATATAATGGCTCAAAGTGTAATACATGGACAAGCACCATTAGCATCATCTGGGAAATATTTACAAAAACAGAATATTAGGTTTTATGAATTTACTGAATCAGAAAGTGTATTTTAATAAGATCCTAAGGTGCTTCTTATGCACAATAAAGTCTGAGAAACACTAAGCTAATATACAGTCTGCCTAGAGAAGCGATTCTTAAACTATCTGTGGATATATTTAAATTTTTGTTTGTTTGTGGTTCATATCCATCATAAACCAATACATCTGTAGCATACAATAAAAATAAATTAATATAAAAATAAAATAAGATAGATGATATAAAATCCTGATTTTTATTAGATTCATTAGACATAGAATTACATTTCAAAAATATAGTCAGAACACACATAAAATATAAAAATTTAAAATTTATAAAAACTATTTTTCAATGAAAGAGTTCATTTTAGATTATTAATATTTATATATAATATGTTAAACATCTTCAGATGATTTTATAATTTGGTTATTATTTCTTTCAGATTATTATTTGTATGAACTTATTTGTAATGGTTTGTGTGAAAATTCCATTTAAACTTTGATGGTTTCATTGCTTCATTAGTCAGTATATCTCTGCAAATAGTACAATGTGGTTTTCTCACTTCATCATCAAATATGTTTACAGAACTGAATCCAGTATATATATATAACTTGAATGAATTACCTTTGTCTTTATTCTTCAGAATCACTTTCATTTTTAGTATTTATTTCATTACTATTGCCACTTGAGAAAAAGAGTCCAATGAAGGTTTTATCGCCATGTATAAATTATTTTAAAACAAATAAGTATGCTTCCTTAGGTTACTTAGTAGTTATAAATGCTAAATTTATTTTAAAATGTGACTGACCAAAAATTAAAATAACTATGAAATATTGTTATGATAAATAAGTGATTATATATTCTCAGATTCTTATATCTTTTGAATTACAGATGATAGATTAACCTTAAAAAATTAAGTCTCATAACATTGACTTACAAGGCATAGTAGTACGCAGTTTGTAGCTTATGAAATTCATACCGTGAATTCAACAACTGAACTTGTGTAGGTCCTGTTCAAAAGACAAATACATTGATCATGCTCTTGGATGTCATAGTAATGTCAACTTACTATAAAAATGTCTAAATGTCTATGCTCAACTATAGTACTTGTCTGTAACAGAGTTGGTGGTCTTTATCATCCACAGACCATACTTGGAGTAGCATTGGTCTAGACCACAGTATACATAGGTCTATTTCTGAATAACCTATTCTATTTCATTGATTTATATGTCGACTCTTACATCAATAGCTATATTGATAACCAGTTTTATGGTTAGTGTTAAAGTGAACTTAGTTCTTTTAAAAATATTTTTGATTATGTTAGTCCATTCTAATTTCTAAATTTTGCACAGTTATGTGCATTAAGACTATATTTCCCCTTAATTGTTTTAAGATGTTTATTTATAATAGCTGCTTTAAAGTCTTTATCTCATTAATCCAACATCTGGGTCACTATGGGTCAGTTGACTACTTTCTATTTACAGAGTATTGGCCACAGTTTACTATTTTATAGATGTCTAATATTTTACTTTGTACTGGACAATGTTAATTATTTTAGAAGCTCTGATTTCTGTGATCTTCCCTCGTATAGTGTTATTGGTTCAAGTTCACCGTTCGATTACTGGCTGAACATCTTGAACTTGTGTATGCATATACTTACATTTTGTTAGTGAAGATATTTGAGAACCTCACTATATTTCCCAAGCCTGTCTAACTTGATAGAATTCAATATTTAAACTCTGTCTGCCCTGGATATTGGGGCAGGTCATGGCTTTAGGCTTTATTAGGGTAGATCTAGAGTAGTGCTGTTCGTTTGTTTGTTTAAAGTTGGGGTTTTATGATGTCTATAATGAATGCCCACCATGTTAAAATGTTTACAAGGTTTCTACAATCTGGCTCAATCCCATGGCAGCTGCAATTGGGTAAGCCTCATGTTCTCTTGCCCTGCCCATGCACAGTTTACCCTGTTGCCAAGAACCACCAGAAAACCCTCTGTGCACTGTCTTTCCCCATATATTCCAACTAGAAGCCCAGTGCATGAAAATTTGTGCACTGGGGTGGGGGAGCCTCAGCCCGGCCTATGCCTCTCACAGTCCAGAACCCCTAGGGGGATGTCCAACTGATGACTTAGGCCCACTCCCTGAGGGATCAGATCTAAGCTGGCAGTCAGACATCCCTCTGGCAGCCTGGGAGCCCTTGGAGGATGTCTGACTAACAGCTTAGAATGCTAAGCCATTAGTCAGACATCCTTAGTTCTGGCAGAGGCAGGAGAGGCTCCCTCCACCACCGCTGTGCTGGCCAGCCATGAGCCGGCTTCTGGCTGAGTGGCGCTCCCCCTGTGGAAGCTCACTGACCACCAGGGGGCAGCTCCTGCATTGAGTGTCTGCCCCTTGGTGGTCAGTACACATCATAGCGACTAGTCGTTCCTGGTTGTTCTGCATTTAGGGTCAATTTGCATATTACCCTTTTATTATATAGGATGATATAAGATGCCAGGATGTCTAAACAGCTGACTCCTCTGCTCAGCATAACTGCCATTCCCTATCTGGACTCTGACTCACTGTGCTGTGGTCAGAATATTAACCCCAGGCAGGTAGCTGGTCTGATTATGACCCTCCTTTGTTTGATGGTGGAATTAATTCATATTTTTGAGGCAGTGCTTTATAGTAGAACTTTCTGCAGTGACATAAATATTTTACATTTTTGCTATCCAATAAAGGCGCTATTAGCCCCGTGTAGTTATTGAGCACTTAAAACGTAGCTAGGGCAACTAAAGAATTGGATTTTAAAATATTCTTTAATATAAATAGTCACATGAGGCTTGTAGCTACTATATTAGACAATGCAATTTCTAAGTAATAGGGATAAATATCTCTAATCCAAGCAAGAACAACTGCTTCATTTGGGTATCTTATCTTGTTATTGTTGAGTCAATTCTTTTGCTAGCTTTGTCTGTTTTCTTGCTTGTAATTTGTTTGATTCTCAGATAATTGCTCAGCCGAGTCACCATGACTCATTCTTTCTCAGACGTGTGTGTTCTTCTGCTAGTTCTTTTTTCTGCATTGCATCTGACATAATGCCAGTCTTAACCTATCAGTCTTCTTACTTTTCTTCATTTCGTCTTTTTTTTTTGACTCTGATCCAGAGTCTTGATCTAAAAAAAAAATGTAGTGTAAGTACTAGAGTACTAGGTCTCTTTTTTATTTTATTTTTAATTGAATTTATTGGGTGTTATTGGTTAATAAAATTATGTAGGTTGCAGGGGTACAATTCTATAATACATCATCTATATATTGTATTGTGTGTTCTCCACCCCAAGTCAAGACTCTTTCCATCACTATTTATTCCCCTGCTCCCTGCTGGCAAGTGGACATCCCCCGAGGGCTCCCAGGCTGCCAGAGGGTTGTCTGACTGCCAGCTTAGGCCCAAACCCCCAGGGAGCAGGCCTTAGCCAGCAGGTGGTCATCTCTTGAGGGGTCCCAGACTGCAAGATGGCACAGGCCGGATTGAGGGACCCCCTCCCCCACCACTGAGTGCTCAAATTTTTGTGCACCAGGCCTCTAGTCCTATCTAATAAAAGAGAAACATGGTAATTAGCCGTACGGCCACTATTCTTCCCATTGGCTAATCACTGAGATATGCAAATTAACTGCCAACCAAGATGGCAGCCAGCAGCCAGGCACTGAAGCGAACAGGGAGGCTTGCTTGCTCCAGTGATGGTGGACTCCAATGTTCCCCGCCTGACTTGCCGGCCTCTCAGCTGCAACTCTAAGCAACTATGTTGCAAATATAGAAGCTAAACAAAACCCCAGAAACCTGCATTAGTCAGCCAGGCTTCAGCCAGCCGGACTGCAACATTGTATCAAACAGAAGGTAAACAAAGGCCAGAAAGCTGCTTTCAGCAGCCAAGGCCTCAGAGCTAAAGTTGGCCCAGAATTAAAAAAGAAAAGGAAAAAAAGGAGCGGTTGGGAGCTTCAGTCACCCACCAGCGCCCAAACCCCCTGATCGCCCTGCGGCTCTGTGTTTGACAGGGGGCGGGGCCACAACCTCCCTATCCGCCCTGCTCTGTTCCTGACAGGGGAAGGTGCCCCAACCCCCTGATCAGCCCTGCTCTGTGCCTGATAGGGGGGAGCTCCCCAACCCCCTGATCGCCCTGTGGCTCTGTGTGTGACAGGGTGCAGCGCCCCAACCCCCTGATCGGCCCTGCTCTGTGGGTGATAGAGGGCGGCGCCCCAACCCCCTCCCCCCCACAGGCCCTGCTCTGTGTGTGACGGGGTAGAGCCATAACCTCCCCATCGGCCCTGCCCTGAGTGTGACAGTGGTGGCGCCCCAACCCCCTGATGGGCCCTGCTCTGTGTGTGACAGGAGGTGGTGCCCCAACTCCCCTATCGGCCCTACTCTCTGCTCTATTCGGAGGGGAGCTCCTCAACCCCCTGATGGGCCCTGCTCTGTGCAT
>NW_005871214.1:708994-764422 GCF_000147115.1 Myotis lucifugus | reverse complement strand
GGGCCCCCCCTTCCCCCCAAAGGCCACAAAATTTTTGGCCCCGGGCCTTTTGGTATAAACATATATAAGGCTAATATGCAAAGGGTACCCTCAGAAATTTTGACCAGGAAACCTGGGAGTTCGGTTTCCCCCTTTGGATTTTCCCCTGCCCCCCGGGGGGGCCGCCCCGAACATTGGCGAAGTGCCCAGCTGTTGCAAAAGGGGGCACTGAGGGAAGTGAGGGAAAGGAGAAGGCTAGGGATGCTAGGAGGGCAGGGAGATGGGGAATCTGATGGGGCCCTGATCACTGGCCAGTCTAGGGACCCTACCTGTGCACGAATTGGGCCTCTAGTATATGTATAAATGCACAGATTATGAGAACTGGACATGTCTATCTAAAAAATGAATGACAGCAAATTGCTTATAGCTCTTAATGTTTTTGCTTTCAGATTTGTGTGTGTTTGTATGTGTATGTGTGTGTGTGTGTGGGGGGGGGATAATGATTACTTAACCAACAATTTGTTCCCATAAAAGAAATGAATTTTCCATTTACATAGACTTCAGATGATCTTTTAAATTTATTTTTACTATTATTGTGTATCATTAAATGAGCACTATATCATTCTATCATTATATTTTATTATAATACTCATGATTCATATAATTGTATATGAATACTTAGTTGTATGCAATTCTTATCCTCCATAGTTTATACTATGCTAGAAATTTGTGCACTGGGGGGGGGGGGGGTGTCCCTCAGCCCAGCCTGCACCCTCTCCAATCTGGGACCCCTCACAATTCAGGACTGCTGGCACCCAACCGCTCACCTGCCTGCCTGTCTGACTGCCCCTAACCACTCCCCTGCCAGCCTGATCGACACCTAACTGTTCCCCTGCCAGCCCAATCACCCCTACTGTCCTCCCCTGCTGGCCCGGTCACCCCCAACTACCTCCCCTGCAGGCCATCTTGTGGCCACATGGGGGTGGCCATCTTTGAACACATGGGGGCAGTCATCTTGTGTGTTGGAGTGATGGTCAATTTGCATACTGGCTGTGACTAATTAGCATATCTGGTTGTGACTGTGAGGGAGTCATGACCAATTTGCATATTACCCTTTTATTAGTATAGATAATAAAAGCCTAATATGCAAATCGACCAAATGGCAGAACACCTGGCAGAACAACCAGTCACTATGATGCGCACTGACCACCAGGGGGCAGATGCTCAATGCAGGAGCTGCCCTCATCTTGCAGGCCCCAGGCCAGCCAAGATGGATGCCGGTAGAGGCCCCCTGATCACCCTGCCAGTTGCCTCACAGATTGGCTCTGATTGCCGGCCAAGCCTAGGGACCCTACCCATGCACGAATTTTGTGCACCTGGCCTCTAGTGTCTTTATAAGTTGAAAACATTACAGAAAGATGATGTAGGTAATTAATGCATTTCCATAGTCCAGGACATTTGTCACCATTGAAATACACTAATAAAATATTTCTATAAATAAAAATAATAATTAAAATAATTAATAGTTATTATTATTAAAGCACAGGACTCAAAGGGACCACAACAGAGCATTTTCAAGTTTCTATTCAAACAAACCCACTGATATTTTGTTTCATAAAAAATTGTCACCATCTTCTGTTTTACGACATGCTCCATATAATCAAACCCATTGGCTTAAATTTATGTCTATTTTTCTCGTTCTGTGGTTAGTGGAGATTTATTTTATAAAATAGTTACTACTCAGATAAAATTCCATTCTTATTTATAGCATAGAGAATTGGTAGCATTTTGTTCAACATTTCTATATTTTGTATTATACCAGTTGGCTAAATGTCTCAATGTTTCAGGCTCTTTATTATAAAGATTTCATACACCTTTTCTTATCCTCCATGGTACCTACGTTGGTATTTTTGCATAAAGTACTCTAGTTATTTGAAATGACACAGACCTACCTTTCACACAGTTAAAAGGTAGAAATCTGGACCTATCTCCCTAACAGGTCACTATAGCTCTCCCACACTATGCTTCATCCAAGCATAGATTTGACTTTAAGCTCCTTGTGTTCCTTAATCTGTCTGCTGACTATTCCCAGGTGGAGGCCCTTGATCATTCAGACTCCTCTGTTGTGACTGGTCAGCCCAATATGTGGTAACTATGAAACACCCAAGGTAGTATAAGCTCCTTGGTTAGTATGTGTGGGTTGGTAGTCCAATTTTCACTCTTTCCAATGGTGACATGGGCATAATACTCTGTAACTAGGGACAGACTCAACATAGACAAATGTACCTGATGAGAGAAGTGGAGGGAATAGAAAGAAGAGAGAAAGTGAAAATCTGCTTAGTGTCCATGGCATTTCAAAGACCTGAATAACAAAGCAAAGTAGAGAATGAAAAGACTTGAGGAGGGAATTTATGCTTTCAGATTTTTGCTTCGGAATAACATAAAAAATTAATTCAATTTATAAACTTGCTGACCTTGTGATAGTTTTTACTTATTTGATCTAATTTAACACACTTGGCAGGGAAGGGATTGAAGACAAGAAAAATATGAGGAAATTCAGGGTAGAGAGATGCAGTTTTTTTTAGAGAGGACTGAAAGGAAGGATCTTGGCCAGCAGTCAGCCTTCTTGCAGAGAAAACTAGAATCCTAGGCTGTGGCTTGATGAAATTACTCCCTGCAGCTACCAGGTTTACAACTTCTCTCTTCATGGAGTGGGTCTTTGAACTTCCCTTCTCCATGAAATTAAAGTAAAAAAGCAAGTTTCTCCTAATTTCTGATATTCCAAATATGTATGTTCATGTTTCAAGGATAATTGTAAGGATTCTTGCTTTCCAAACATATTCAACCTGACCATTGATGTCAGTTATTCTATTATTGAGATAGAAAACCAAATTGGGAAATATTTTAAAATAAAAACAATTCCATAATTGGGATCAATAGAATTATGTATTACATACATGACTGCCATTCTTCACCAGAGTATTCTTAACCCAAAGAAACAGGAAAAAATAATTTTAGTATTCAGCCATATTATTTTCATAATTGTGATGAGAAAACTCTTGAATAAAGGCATCATTTAAAACATTGACATTTTCAAAACCTTGCCTTATTAAGAAACTTGTGAAAAATACCCTCTTTGTGTGTGAGAACCAGCAATAACTAAGATTGGACTAAAACACAAGAATGCCTGGAGCAATAATTTGAAAAAAAAATGTGTTGACTGCAAAGCATCTTGCATATATAAAATGCTAGATGCTAATGGTGATTATCTGAGACATTTTGATGACTTAAGCTCATTACTATGATTCATAAAAAGTAATTATCAGTCATACTTAACATGATAGACACTCTTATGTTAACGACCCTAAAGAAACAAAGTCTGGTCTAGTTTATTAGCTTGTGTCTATAGTAGCACAACTGATTTGATTTAGTGTAAACATTGGCTTGGTGTTAACCATTCATCAGTGTTTTGTTTATATAATCTTATTTTATGCAAAGCAAACTTTCCATGCTCATTAATCTTGTCCAGGCAATCAAATTCATTTATTGCTTCTATTGTCAATCTTTAAACAATTATTTATTAACGGACTAACTCTAATTTTATAATGGTATAATATGCAAGCAAAGTTTCCAGTTCTGCTATTTAATTTTACTTTAAAAGCACAGGCAACTAAATAAAAATTAATTTGAACTCTGACTCATGATGCAGCAAGATTGGTCAAGGTAAGGTTTGTCTTAAATAAATGGGTTTTAATATTTTCCTGGCGTAAGTTACATTTTGAAAGACTTCTCTCTGAATAGGACAATGTATTTGGAAATAGCTCAAAGAATGCACAGCTGGGAAACACTTGAATTTAAGGAGTAAATATTGTTAATCATAATATTTTGCAATGTGTTGTCCTTTCTTTACTAAAATGATACTTTGTAAAACCAAAGAAATGTTGTGGTTATTTTCACAGTAATAAGCGTGATAATATGTTTACATTGAACTGAGTCGGCCACTTAATCTCAGTCCTGTTGTGGCCATTTTGCCATAATTGCAAGGTGGTTGGCATGGATTTTAGGATACTGAAATGAATCTGTACTTTTAAATCCCATCTGTTGAATTGTTGTTTTTCAAATATTTTATTTTTAAAACTCTTTTTTTGTTTTCTGATAACTTAGTTTGCAGATCAATCAGCTTTTTTTTTAAAGAATGCAGTATCCTTTCAAATCTCTTTGAGCATACTAATTAGAATTATTTTTCTTTCTCATAGTTATCTCTAATTTTTCAGGGATTTTGTTCTGTTGCTTCACATTGGAATTATTTTATTCTGTTTATTTTCCTCAAATAGCTGGTGATCTTTGGTTCTCCATTTATAATGATTCATGACAAATTTATTGGCAAAATTTGAGTTAAATGGTATTTATTATCCTTTTAATGTCTATAGGATCTATAGTGATGGTCATTCTTTTATTCCTAATATTGCTGATATTTGTCATTTATGTATCTTCTCTTTCCTCCTCCTCCTCCCCCTCCTTCACCCCCTACTCCTCCCATTCCTTTACTTTCAAGAATAAAGATACTTTTTTAAAAATTACAGATAACTCCCCCAAAAATGGGTAACAAGAGAACTTCCATTTTCTAAGCTGACATGTAAAGACCTTAGAAGTCATCATTCCCATCTCACAAGAAAAATACCAAACCATCTAAAGATCAACAACTCTTCTTAGATCCATCAGAGAATTGAGGTCACAGGACAAACTGCTCCTCTGAAATTTGGAGACTGACAGATACAAAGAATTACATGGTAGAGAGAGTAGAAGCCTGCAGCTGGAGCCAGTATCAGTATCAATGGGAACACTTTTCTTTTCCTTTAGTGGGAACATTTTAAAATGTAATTGATGAATTACTGGAGACTCAACATAGAAGAGCTTGAGAGTTAAAATTTCCAAGGGGGGAAATTTCCCAGTATTAAGGGAGTCTCCACACTTTCATAAATTGTACCTCCAGGAACCCCACCAGAGTCCATATAGTAGGATTCCATTTACATGAAATTCCAATCTGTAGTGATAGAAGCAGATCATTGGTTGCTTGGGGGGTAGGAGAATTAAGCCAAGATTTATTAGGGAACTTTGTAGGTTGAAGGAAATGCAGTTATACATATTTAACAAAACTCATCAGACTGTTCACTTAAAAAGAGTATACTTAATGTAAAGTATACTTCAATAAAATTGGCTATAAAAATACTAGCATGAATTTTGGGTGGGAGAGAAGACTGATGAAGTGATTTTATAACTAATATAGAAAAAATAGGATTGGTAAAGTGTCAATAAAATTATGTTAAATAAAATATTTTAATATATGAACATTCCTACCATTAAACTACTACCATTATATATTTTAGGCTTGACTTTCTAATTTAGCCTAAACATTACAGTAACACAGATGTGTTTAAGTTAAATTTGAAACATTTTTCTTGGATTAAAGAATGGCATGGAAGACAGGTTAATGTGAAAATGCCTGGTCAACCATAAATTCAATGAGCAAAAAATGTGGTTGATTTTTAAATGAGCAGTAAGCTTAGTAAAATTCAATTATTAAACTAACAGCATGCAATAAATATTAAGCTCTTAGAAAGGATTGTAACAAAGCCTGCTCTAAAATATATCATATATCTCATTTCACATGGAGAGGAATAAACATCTCAATCTTTAGTATACTATGGAATCTGATTGGACTTTTTCCTGTTGGTGTTGGTCCAGAATAGATCTAAATGATGGGTTAGAAGAATAAGAAACTGTTCAGAATAAAAGACAGAATGTTTCAGCATCCTCTATTCTTTGAGTCTCAGTCTTTGTTCTCTCTCTCATATATCCTATATAATAAAAGCTTAAGCTGCTAAATGTCCAGTCATCCAGTCATCCATTCAACCAATCAAAGCGCTATATGCTAATGGTATGCTAAGGCCGCTCAACTGCTCGCTATGATGTGCACTGACCACCAGGGGGCAGACAGTCAAGTGGTCAACCAGTCGCTATGACATGCACTGACCACCAGGGGCCAGACACTCCGACTGGTAGGTTAGCTTGCTGCTGGATTCCAGCTGATCAGGACTGAGTGAGTTGGGTGAGACACGCCCTGGAGCTCTCCTGTGGTCCCTCCTCGGTCCCAATCATGCACTGGTGGGGTCCCTTGGCCTGGCCTGCATTCTCTTGCAATCCGGGACCCCTCAGGGGATGTTGGAGAGCCAGTTTTGGCCCGATCCCGCAGGCCAGGCAGAGGGACCTTAATGGTGATGAATTTGTGCACCAGGCCTGTAATCCTATCTAATAAAAGACAAAGATGCTAATTGACAGTACCTTCACTACTCCTATCAGCCAATCAGAGTGATATGCAAATTAACCGCCAACAAAGATGGCGGCTAATTTGAATACTGCAAGCAGGGAGGGTCAGCGCGAGCTGCCATCTGGGCCCCTGTATGCCGCCTAAGCCCCGCTGCCAGCCGGGACCCCCGTGTGCCACCTAAGCCTCGCCACCAGCCAGGACCCCCATGTGCAGCCCTGGGCGGTGGGGCTTGGTGGCGCAATCGGCTCGAGGAAGCCCTATTCTTGCAGGAATCTTTCTGCAATGGGCCTCTAGTATATATATATTCAATATATTCATTTCTTTAGTTATCTATATATAAATGCATGTATAAATATGTAAAGAATATATATGTATGTATTATATATGAATTACATGTATATTTAAAGGAAACCTTCAGATCTAGCTAGAAAAACATTTTGTCACTGGCAAAAATGTTTATTAAAATATGCTCCAGTGGAAATTAGATCATTGTGAACTCAATGAACTGCCTATCCTGGAATATTCATATTAAATAAGTTTATAAAACCAGTAAGAATGAGAAAAGTTTGGTTTACTACATTTTTTTGAAAGAAACAAAATTAAAGTAGGACTTTTGTTACACTATTTAAATAAATATTATTTTGGGTAGAATAGCTGGACTTCACTGTGTAATATACTTATTGTTAAGAAATTTTAAATTAATGGACACCACACACACACACACAGATACACAAACATATACACACTCCTAAATGTGTCTTTATTTGGACAAAATGTGTTCCCTAAATTTGGTAATTCAGAGGCTTTTAATGCACTTTGGAAAGGAATAATTTCCCAATTAAAAAAAATAACAGAATTACAAATCACCAGTTCTCCATTTCCATGCAATAGACTGATTTCTGATAGGTTACTATGAATGATTGGATTTGAATTCTGATTTCTTCTCTATCTCTGACCCTAGTCACTCTCTCTGCTTCAGTTTATTCATCGATAAAATAGGGATAATAACTCTTGTCTTGAAAGGGTTGGTAGAGAGGCAGCAAAATAATAAGTATAAAGGATTCCTTAAAATGTGGCTTAATTTTTTAAAGGACTTTAAAAAAACAATAGCTTTATTTAAAACTATTGTTCTTTAACCTTTTATTTTTGCTTTTATTTGACTTTATTTTTAATAATTTTTAAAAAATATATGTTTTATTGATTTTGGAGAGAGAGAAGGGAGAGGGATAGAGAGATAGAAACATAGATTGGCTGCCTCCTACATACCTGCTACTGGGAATCAAGCCCACAAGGAGGATATGTGTCCTGACCCGGAATTGTAACCTGATTCATGGGTTGACACTCAACTACTGAGCTACAGTGGCCAGGCTTGAGTATATGTTTTAAAGGAAGATTTGTAGGTTTCCTTCTTGTTTCAAGACCTCACTATTGTATCTTAATGCATAGCTATACTCTACTGCTTTTTATTGTAGGTAAAGTGGATATTTAAATGTTTATATCTAGCAACATCTATAATAATAAAAGCATAATATGCTAATTAGACTGGACAGCTGAACAACCTTCCAGACGTCCTTTCAGATGACCTTCCAGATGAAGCTGAGTCTGTGAGGGCTGAGGCAAGCTGCCACAGCTGTGAGGGCCGAGCCCCTTGCATGAATTTCATGCATCAGGCCTCTAGTCTATAATAAGAATTTAACTTATTAATAGAATCAGCCAGGAAACATATAGTTTTTAATTAACATTAGAGCTAGGCCATTTTAGGCTCCTCAGCTGCATACAGTAAATAGGTGGATATTCTACATTCATTTCAGTGATTTTCATTTTAAAGATGATTGCCAGTGTCACTGAATGTAGGACTATAGGCATCAAATTAAGTGCCAGGGCTGACAAGTCAAGTCGACTTTATATAGCAAACTACTCCAATTAATTAGAGAAAGAACATTATAAAAAGTTTCAGAAAATGTATTTAAAGGAAATCCATAAACCGCCCAGTGTCTGAGGTGACAACGGAAACCTTATTGATTATGCAGGGCCCATCACCACCCCTGGCAGAGTCGAAGCAAATCTCAATACAGCCTTTGCAAGGAATACACTTTCTCAAAGATATATAAAGTTCAAGTCCTTCTATATTTAATGGCATCTTTTACAATTTCCTCCTCTTAGACTCCATCCACTCCACCCCCATCACCATAACAACCCACATCCCAAACTAAGCAGCAGGAGCTTTATCAGGAAAGGTAGGAGTGAGCTCAATTGGCTGTGATTCCCAAATGGGAGAGATTTTTCTCTAGGGGTTCTCCTGTCATGTTATTATTGTCTAACAGGTACATTCTGATGCCACTTACACTAGTTTAATCTATGATAAGGGAATGATGGGTATTGGAGACAATAAATGTAAAATTAAACAATATCCTTAGAGTCCAGGTGCTGACCCATCCTTTATGTAGCTTTTGTTGGTGCTGTTGTGCTACTCCTTTCACGGGTATGCATCTACTCCAGATGCTCACATTTTTCTATTTCTTTCCCAATTTATTCAGCTGCTTTTTTTTCAGACAAGCTACTTAGAGAAGCTTTTCTGTTCCCTCTGCAGATCATGTAAGGCTCCTTTCCAGGCTCTCCTCTCACACTTTGTACTCTTCTGCAAGTTCTCATCTAGTCTCTAGGCTACAATGACAAGTTATGAACCAATGACTCAAAGTTATATCATTAGCCCAGAGCTCTCTTATGATCTGTAATCTGCTATACCACCCAACAGCCTATTAGATATCTTAGTTTGAATTGCCCCAGACCTTCAAGCTCCTCACATAAATGAGTGTCCATTATCCACCTTGGCCAAACCTCTCCCTTTCAGTTTTCACCACCTCAGTAAGTGGTGCTACCCTTCTCCCTGGTGCCCAAGTCAGAACCCCGAGTATGTGATGCCTTTCTGTATCTCACCTCTGCATAGAATCACCAGGTTTGCCTATTCTACCCCAAATAGTCTACATATCTCCATCCTCACAGCCACTGCCTTCTATCCAGTCCCCATCAATTTGTGTCTAGATCATTTCAAAGCCTCTAAGTCATACTCTCCCTACAAGTGTATAGTCTCTCTAAGTAATCCTCCACACAGCTATCATCGTGGTCTTTTAACATTAAAATCCAGTCATGCCAGTTTTCTGCTTAACATGCTTCAGTGGTTTGACAGTTGCTTTAAAGTTAAAATCCAGATTCATTAGCATGACATTCTCCAAAATCTGGTCCCTATCCTTCTGTCCAACCCTATGTCAGCCACCTTTACTGCCACCCACCTTTACTGCAGACATAGTAAAGTACTGTATTTGCAGTTCTAGGAAATTGCCCCTCTCTCAATTCCTGCCCTCTCTTGAACAAAGTTTATCCACTGCCTAGGATAATCTTGACCTCTTTCTTTGTTTGTTTAGCTCTCACCTGTCATTAACAATTCTGTTTAAACAAATGTTATTTCCTCTAGAAAGTTGACTCCAATCCTTTCTTATTTCTGCAATTTAGACTATATTAGAAGCCCTTCCTCTTAGCTCCTGTATTATGAAGCTCTCACCATTTCAGTTCTCATCAATTTTAGTTTTTATTAAGAACTGAATATATGTGCCAGGTATTGGGCTAGAGATATACAAAAACGACGATGCAACTCTTCCCTCTATAAAGCTCTTGGTCTAGTCTGTTCACACCCTTTTTAATTACACTATGAGTTTCCCGAGGCCAGAGCATCTTGGTCTCCAAAGTTGGTATCTGGCACACTCCATCTATACTAATAAAATTATAATATGCTAATTAGACCGGGTCGACCAGACATCTTCCAGACGTCCAACTTCCTCTGGACAGTTAGGGGGCGACCAGGCCAGCAGGGGGACAATTAGGGGGCTATCAGGCCAGCAAGCAGAGGCAGTTAGGGGCAATCAGGCAGGCCAGCAGGGGATCAATTAGGAGCCAGCGGTCCTGGATTGTGAGAGGGATATCCAGGATGGGGCCTAAACCAGCAGTCGGACATCCTCTGAGGGGTTCTGGATTGGAGAGGGTGCAGGCCAGGCTGAGGGATGCCCCCCCCATGCACAAATTTCATGCACCAGGCCTCTAGTGTGCTTAATAAACATGAAAAGAATATAGTAGCTTCAGACCCTGGCTGGGTGGGTGGCTCAATTGGTTGCAGAATTGTCCCATACACTAAAAGTTTGTGGGTTTGATTCCCAGTCAGGTTGTGGGTTTGATCCCCAGTTGGGATGGGTGCAGGAGGCAATCAATGTTTCTCTCTCTTTCTCTCTCTCTCCACCTTCCCCCTCTCTTTATAAAGTTAATAAAAACAAATCCTCAGGAGAGGATTTTTTTTTAAAAAAAGAATGGCTTCAGCTTTACCATACATGGAAGAAAATGTCAGGGGCCTCAAAATTCCAGGTAGCATTTTAAAAATAAGCATGCCTATCTGCAAATGGGCAGAGATATTAACTATATATTTGTGGTAAAAATCATTCATGACTTCTCTTCACATCCCTCAGCATTTTGGCAGAAGCCCAAGCTGTATCCAGGCATCATGGACGTAATGCCTCCTCTCAATACACGCCTTGGCTGAGTGGCAGGAGAGCCCCAGCTTTTCTATTAAATCAGCCCCTTATCTCTGACAGAATACTCAACTTAGTTTTCTTATTTTGCATTCCAGTTGCTTTAACAGATATCCTAGAGCTTTTCTTATTAGCCCCCCTGGTGCACTGTGACAGCTGTAGTTTGGGGCTTGCCGGAGGCCTGCAAAACACTGTGCCATGATCATCTGATTAATCCAATTCATGCAACAACTCAAATTCTGTATTTCTGATGGAGTTTTAATAGGGATGGTGGGGGAGAATGTATATCAGAGATACTGAAATTCATTTTTCCTCCCAATCAATGCCAGACTAAGTTTGAGGAAGCATTTTTTTTTTAATTAACAACCAAAAAAAATTCTATTTCTTGTCTGGTGAGTTAAATTGTAGATACTCTCTAAAAGTGTTTTGCAGAAAAAAATTCTCCAAAGTTTATATCTGTCATTAGCTGCATGAATTGTCTGTATGTGGACATAGGAAAGTGAGTTGGGAAATGTCTGTGCTCCCCGCTAACTGGCTCCCAGCTGTTTCTCTGCTGGTCTCTTTCCCAGCCAAAGTGGTGAATGTCATGGACTCTGCAGCAGTGTCCCCGAGGTTCTGGGTCTTGTTTAAAAGGACAGGTTTCCTAAAGGACCTCTGAAGAGCAAATCTAAACTTGAACATTTCATTGCTGTATTGTGCTTTAGACATTAAAAAGGAGGACAGACAAAAGAAAAAAACTAGCATATATTTTCCATACATTACCTCAGTCAAGATTAGCTGCTCAAATAACTGATTAAATATGTAATAGAGAAAAGACAAAGTTTCCATTGTACCTTGTATCCATATCAATTCTTAACTCCCTCTCCCATGATTTCACTTTTACCAGATACTGAAAGGGAAGGAAAACATTCCTACACAAGGTGACGGTCACTGTGGTACTACACTTAATGACTACAATTCTCAAGAATACTTTATTTGCTCCTCATAAATGTATTCAGTAAATTCTTCTTCTGTGTCTACTTTATGACAGATTCTTCCTGTGGTGTTGAGAACCCCGAAGTGTTAAAAATAGACATTCCACACCTTCAATGAACTTAAAATACAGGAATCGAGACCAGCATTAAACTTTCCTTCACAGGAATAGATACTGGTATGATGATATTCGTGATGAGGGTATTAAGTCAAAGCAAAGAATGTGAGAATAGAATGTGAGAACACAAAGTGTTAAGCAGCCTTCTCCTCCCCACCTCCAACTCTGGCACAGATGTGCAGAGCAGTGCTCCCTGAGTGGTGTGAGCTAACACCTTCTCAGCCCCAGTGTGGGCAGAGCAGCCCGCTGTTTTGCTGGAGTTGATTGAGGTCCATTGCTGTGTTGGCCAGGAACCAGCTGGGGAGCATCCCTCTATCTAACATCCCAGAACTGTCTGTGATAGGCCACTGCCTGGGAAGGTTTTGCGTCTGACAGAAGAAAATTTAATGTTTGTTGCAATACAGGACGGCTCCTTGGAAGCTCCTCTTGGAGGTTACTCTTCTAGGTTTCAAGACTCCTTCTAGACTTTCCATAGCCATGAAAATAGCATTATTTATATATCACCCGCTGGTTCCAAACTCAACCACACATTATTCAGCTTGAATTTCCATCCAGGGAAACACATTCTAGTATTCTCATTTTCAAGGGAATCAAGGCTCAGAACAGACACATGACTTGCTCAAGGTTACAGAGTTAATATATGATGGTATTGGGGTTCAAACCCAGCTCTCCTGAATCTAAAGCAGGAACTTTCTACCATGCCCTATAGCTCACCCCTCCAAGGAATCACATCAATTACTGGGATAATTGTTTAGATCCTGCTTTTAGTTGTCTTCAAGTTCTTGAGCACCTCGGTAATAAAACTACTCTTTCGGGAACTTAATTGTGGTGAACAGTACGTGAGCCACAAGAAACAGAAATTGTGAAAGTGTCTTTTAGAAGGAGAAGGAAAGTTGAATAGCCAGTGTCACTCTCTTTATGAGTTGAAAGTCCAGGCAACTGAGAAAGAGAAAGTGACAAATAGGATCTTGAATTTACAAATCTATTGTACTGTGGTTATGGGAGATGTTAAATTTATGGAATCTGGGTGAAGATGGGATAGGGAAGAATTCTTTTTATTATATTTGCCATTTTTGTAAGTGAAATAATTTCTAAAAGAGATGTTAAAGAACCCCAAAATTTGAATAGCCAAGCTCAAATGGCACTCTCTTCCTCTAGATTCAGTTCCTTCCTGAAAACCTACCATCCTACAGTGGGAAATAAAGAATTCATCTTAGAGAGAAAAATCATTTATAGGAAGCAATACATTGAATAGGAAGTAGACTATTGTATCCATGAAGTTGCAGGGGAGAGAATCCCAAGGAAAGGCATACTCATAAGGAAAAGCAGAAAGCTTTTTTGTTTATTTGTTTGTGTTTTTTTGTTTTATGTGGCTCAAGCATACAAGGAACATAATTTTGATACTGAAGCAACATTCTAGGCTGGTGTTTGCTCCCACCTGACTGGGGAGACAGCATGACATGAGAAAAGCTGCTTATCAGCAAGTGTGCTTTACCTTAAAATATCACTGTCTGCAGTTAGCATCAGCTTTTATTTCCCTCTCTGGCTTGCAGTAGGTGCTTCGTTTTCTCAAATAGTACATGGTTTTTTTAAGGAGCAGAGGTAGTGCTCAAATCAAACAAGTATGCAATTCTGGGATGCTAGAGTCTAGGAAGTAAAATGACCTTGGAAAAGCAGAAACTTGTGTTTAGCATACTCTCATCTATGCTTCTGGTCTATCAGTCTGCACTGCAAGAACAGTAGCATGATTAAAAGTACAAAATTGGAACTCAGGCTGCCTGGTATTGAAGCTTGGCTCCACTACCGATCATCTGTAAGTCTGAGAGAAAGTTATTTAACTTCTGTAATGCCATCTATAAAATCAGAATAGAGGATGTACTTTCTCTTATTCTTTTCTCTTCTCTTTTCTCTCTCCTTTTCTCTCATCTGTCCTCTTTCTCTTCCTCCCAGTCTTTCTTCCTTCCTAGCATCACACAACCTTCCCATGCTTCCTTTTAAGGAATCCACTACTTGTAAGTCTTTCCATCATAAAGGCCAAAGAGGCCAGATTTCCTCTCAACCTACTACCCTGCTGGTTAGGGCTCCAGAATGTGACATCCTCTCAGCCAAGAGTTCTTCCCACTGAGACTTTGCCTCTGGGGGTAGGAGTGCACATGTAAGGAGAGATGAGAAGTGGGTGATGCCGAGAGACCAGCATCCAGGAGCAGTGGAACTATAGGCAACACCTGTCCTGGCCGTACTGCTCCCACCCCTGGGGCCCAGCTCCTTACCCATCCTTCAGCCTTCCTGTAAATTCTGTTAGCTTCCTCATGTCTACCCAACACATTTCTTTTCCAAGTTAACCCAAGTCAGGTTCTATTGCTTTCTAAATGTCTGTATCTGTGTGTACATGTGTGTAATGTCTGTTACATAATTGAATTGATATCATAGACTTAATTTCATAAAATTGTTCTACTGTCTTCACATTAAATACTAGAATGTTCCCATGTCATTAAAACTTCTTTTATCAATACCTTCTCCTAAAATTCTCACCTGAGGATATTCTTATTGATTTTACTTTATTTTTTAAAAATTCTTTATTGTTGAAAGTATTACACATGTCCCCTTCTTCCCCCATTGTCTTTCCCCAGCCCGCCCCTGTCCCCCAGCCCAGGCCTTCACCACCTATTGTCTGTGTCAATTGGTCATGCTTATATACATACAAGTTCTTTGGTTTATCTCTTTACTACCTCCCTTGCCCACCCTCCCCTACCTTCTCTCTGAAGTTTGACAGTCTTATTGATTTTAGAGAGAGGGGGAGAGAGAGAGAGAGAAAGATCTATGTGAGGAAGAACATTGGTGTTTTTTTTTCCTATGTGCCCCAACCATGGATTGAATCTACAACCTAGGTATGTGCCCTGACCACAAATCAAACCCACAACCTTTTCATATGTGGGATGATGCTCCAACCAACTTAGTCACACTGGTCAGGGCTCAATACTTTTTAAAGTCTGAATTACTATTATCTTCTATACTTGTGTATATTATCTTACTGAATTCTCACAATATCCATTCAAAATAGGCATTTTTAATAATACTTTTATAAAGGAGAAAACTGAAGTTCAGAAAAGTCAAGTAACTTACCTGTGGGCACAAAGTAAGCAGAGCCAGAGAGTAGAACCAGCATTTGGACTCAGACTGCTTCAACCTGGGTCCATGCTGCTTCAACATCCTCCATGATGCCTTGTCTCTACCCTACTCCTATGCATAAGACTCTGAATATAATAGCAGCCTTTTACCTCTATTTTTTGTAGCACTCATTCTGGCCCTAGCCAGGGCAAATAACGAAGTCAGAATGTTATGCATGGCCCCTCTCCTTAACTTAATTGTTACTGTCACCTGGTTGTTAGACATAAAGTAATAAACTTTTCATTAATTTATTAAAAGTTTGTGGGACATCTACTATGTGCAGATAGAGGTAACATATGCCTTTAATAAGCTAGTGGAGAAAAGAAAAGGAGAGGGACTAGTATAATTCCAAATTATAGTCAACATGATAGAACTGTATAGAAAGTTCTTTGCGAACATAATCCAAAGAACAGAACTGCAATGAAGGCTTTTGAGGAAGCTTTTGAGGATTTTTTTGAGCATTCCAACACAATAACAGCACATATAAGAAACATCCAAAGAAACATTAGGTATAACTAAAGAACTTTGTGTGTGTGTCTTGAGGGAAAGGGGGGGGAGGGTTAACAGGAGCTATCATTGGCTGAATTTGGTCCAACCAAAACTCATATGTTGAAGCCCTAACCACCAGCGCCTCAGAATGTGACTGTATTTGAACATGGAATCTTTAAAAACGTAATTAAGGTTAAATGAGATCATTAGGGTGGGCTGTAATTTAATACAACTAATAGCTGAAAAGAAGTTAGGACACAGACACACAAGGAGGAAAGACCATATGAAGGCACAAGGAGAACAGCGTCATCTACAAGCCAAGAAGAGAGTCCTCAGAAGGAACCAATCACCATGACACTGATCTTGGACTTCTGGCTTGCAGAACTGTGAGAAAATCAATACTAACATCTATTATTTAAGCCATCTCATCTTGGCAGTCCTCGACACCTATTACAGGAGATGAGGCTGAAAAGGCAGGCAAGGACTTGATTAGGGAGGTCCTTACATGGCCATGTTCAGGACTTTATGCTTCCTTTCAGGAGACAATGGGGAGCTACTAAAATATGTAAATCAAAAACAGATATAATAAAATTTATGTTTTAGAAATGTTTAACCTTTATACTCATTAAATCCACTTCTGTCCCTATAAGTTCTTCTATATTGAAAGTAAAGGGATGAAGGAAGAATGGAAGTAATTATTCAGTGACCGGTCCCTACATGTCTGATTAGGCTTCAAGCTGCATTCTCAAACAATCCCATATTTGGCTTATCCTTGTTTCCAATTTTATGTGTTTTTTTTCTCCCTGAATAAGCCCTGAGTCCACAATTCAGACTCTTCTTCCAGGCCATGAGTCATGCCTGTCTTACCAAATCTCATCATTACCCATGAACCAGCATGACATTTAGGGAACATTGGAAAGACTTAAAGAGGTTAAAAAATGAAAGTATTATCATAGAGACCCAATACTGAGCTTTAACTAGGATTAAGACACATCTGGACATAGCTAAAAATGTTACTGGGAAACCCCCAGTTGGGCTTGGGCTGCCTGTCACTGTGTCCAATATCGAAGTCAGGGTTGAATCATATTAGGCATTTATTGGGAAGACTAGCCAACCAAGAAAACAGGATGCTTACAAGCATCAAATCCTGCTTTCCCAGCATGGTGCATGGGACAGGATTATATAGGGGAGGGGGCTAGGGGGCCACATGCAGCCCCGGGCGTCTGCAGATGTCAGCTATTGTCCTTTAGTCATCAGGTGATGAGATTATGTTGATGAGATGTTTTGACTCCTGGCGGGTTGGTCTGATGCTGCTTATCGGTTCTGCTTGCTGGATTCACAATTGAATCACCTCCTCAATCACTTCACACAGGCCTTGAAAAGGAAACTTAAGAAAACATAACCCCTTATTCACATATAAGAAACTTAACCCCCCTATTCACAGAAGTATACGTATTCTAAGATTTAAAATAGTATGACTATTTTTCAGATTAATTCCGGTGCTTTGTCTATAGATTATAAGTCCCCCCTATCAAACATGTGGGTGATAGCTGTGGAATTCCCAGAGGACTAAATAGACCAGAAACATTGGTAGAGTCTATTTCCCTTCCTCTTGAAACTGAGCCAGCCTTTGTGGAACAAATGAAATGCAGCAGAAGTAACTCTGTATGATTTCTGAGATTGTGTCATTGAAGGCCATACGACTTTCACCTGCCTTGCTCTGCTTTATTATGCTTATCCTTTGGTAACAAGTCATCATGTGGTCAGGTAGCCCACGCCCATGGAAAGGCCATCTAGCGTTGTTCTAGTCTATGGCCACAGCTGCAGTTGAAGGCCATATAGTCAGAACCAATTGCCAGACATGTGAGTGAACAAGCCTTCAGATGATTCTAACCTTCAGTCTTCAAGCTGACATTAGTGAAGCAGAGCTATTTTCACTGAGCCTTCCCCAACTGCAGATTCATGAATAAACTAAAAGCTTTCATTGCTTTGGGGGTGGCTATTATACAGCAACAGGAACTAGAACAAATGGGCTTGTTGTCCACATGACATAGTTTTTATTGTGTTGAGGATGAGTGTTCTATGTTGTTGTATTGAGAACATTGAGTTGCAACATTTTGCAGTTATCTTTGAGTCTAAATTTACTTAACAGACATGAGTGTAGGCTTTGAAAGCAGAAGAATGTAGGTTCAGGTCCAAGCATTTAATACAAACTGGCATACACTCTCTTGGGAACTAAGATTTCTGAATCAGTAGAGATCAAATTTTAAGGGACAGGGACCAAGACTTTGGGGAGCAGGTTATTAAAAGCAGTAATCAGTTCCAGTTCCATTCTGTGATTCCTGAAATTGTAATATTTTGGCTAGCAGGCTAAAAAGTTCCATACTTTAGCCATTGGTTCAGAATGTATATACCACTTCCACTTAATAACATAGTGTGGATTTCCCCAGACTTCATATGGTTTGCTGAATTAGATATCATTCAGTTCATGATGGGTAGCTCAGATTCTGTGACTATCTGGCATCCCATGGTCAGTCAGTAAGTCTTTATCTGAGCCCAGGAGCAAGCAGGAGTTATGGGTCTACACAACATCCCTGTTTGCACAGATTTCGGCATCATTATATCTGCCAGGTCAAATGCCTGAGTAGTTTGCAGTACAACCTGGTCCTTGTGCAGACCTTCTTTTGCTCCCAGTCTCACTCAACTGTCAGTTCTCAGCAAATTAGAGCATCACACTCACATTAGTATATATTGTTTCCAAAATTCAAATGATGGCTGGTAGGAAACTTGTCCTTCACTTTGGAAGGGGTATTCCAACAAACCCCAGACACTTGAACTCTTAGAAACTTTTCTTAAGAGACAGACCTCTGAGTTTTCATTTCCCACAGTCTGGCCCCCATTTGTCTTCTTTACGCTTCTAGGCGACTTCTCACAAACTCTCCTCAGGGTGAGTCAGCATAATGAATGATCTATGGGATGTCAGGTAGATCTAGGTTCCCCACACTCTGTTATAACTGAGAGGAGGAAAGTTAGTACGGCCTTCTCCCACTTTGGTGAAACAGCTTCTGGTGGTCCTTGATGTTAATAAGGAGAAAAAAACACTTATCTGATCAGTATGCATACCAGCTGTCAAGGGCTGTGTTAATTTTCTTCAATAAACATGCCACATCTGGAGCAGCAGCTGTGAAATGAAATCACTGCCTAATTGGAGCTATGATACTCCATTGTTATTCTCTATAATCCACTTGCCAAACAGGGCAGTTAAGTGAGAACGTGATAAGAGTCATCACCTCTAAACGCTCAAGTCTTTGATGAGGGCATTACTCTCTCTTATGTCCCCATACATAAAGCCTAGACTCTGGTTTGCATGCTGACAAAGAGGGGAAGTTCCTAAACAATGGGATAATTTTGCCATTTCATGGGTGTGTTCATTCCTATTCTGTATTTAGGAACTGAGGAAATACCCACTAAATGATTAGATCCATTGGGTCCCCATTTAACAGCTAATCTCTATAAAACCTCAACAAGAGAGGTGGCATGGCATTGAGTAGTGCATGCTCAACAAGAAATGGTAGAGTCCATTTCAACACACATTTTTCAACTTTCCATGATTTTAAATTAATATTTTTCTGTTTAGTTTAAACTCAACTCTATCCTAGTTAAAGTTAAGTTTCCTCTAGAGCTTTCTCTACCGTGGCTCTAGTTATGGGTCTAGAAGTAATTAGGGCTAGTGGAGTGGATCAGGGGAGCGTGAGCAACTACTTGCAAGATACCTACTTCAACTGGCATTAATAGAGGAGGAAGAATTTCTTCTACTGGCAAGGGATGCTCAGCAGATTGGTGGGTTCCTGGTTCTCGGATTTTATCCAAGTGCTCCATTTCAATTCTAAGGGTCTCCCTCCATCCCAATTAAGGACTTAACTTTCACATGAGAGACTTCTGTTGTATTTTGCAAACTATAAAAACCAATTCTGAGTGTATTTCAGAATTTCAGCTCTCAGGTTTATGGATGCTGAAAATCGTAAGCCTTGTGCTTGTTATTTTCTTTGTGTAAGCTCTCTGATGTAGAACCAGCCAAGTATCTCAACAGCCTCTGCCATCATCACCACTCTGGTAGTCTGATTCAGTGTCCACTTGCTTTCCCAACCCCTGTCTTCTATAGGCATTCTTTCCCAGGTTTCAACAGATTATACTTACAGCAATTGTGAAAATTAACCACACCATGGGCTATCAACATCATATTTTCCTCTAATAATGAGTCCATCATTTTATTTATTCATATTCTTATTTTTTATATTTTCCCAAGATACTCCCATGGGTACCAATAGCAATCAGGATGTACTCAGGAAATCAAAATTAGGTATTTCAGGCAGAGAGTATTCAATAGAAAAACAGTTAAAACATGTAGAAAGGACTGCAGGAGCAGAAGGAAGAAACGATGTCATCCTCAAAAAAAACCCACACAAAAACTGCCATCATCTGTATAATGGAGCCCATTTGCATGCATGGTCTAGTATGCAGGGGCTAGAACTTCCACAGAGAGCTACGCCTGCCAGAGCCGGGATCCAGGAAGAGCGGGCCTGCTGGAGGGAATGCACAACCATCTGGTCACTACTCTTACAACCACCAGCTACCAGGGTAACTGCTGATGCTTTCAGAGCCAGAATCAGAATTGTTCTTCCTTCCTTCCACTTCAAAATCTCCCATCTGAATTTAACAAGAAGCTGGCTGCCAAAAGAGCTGGAAAACATAGTTTGCAGAATCCACGGGCCCAGTAGTTAAGAGCTGAGTAGAGAAGAATAAACTGGTAGAAAGCAGATAAATAAGTAAAGATGGCTGGGTGGAAAGATAGGTTCTGGATGTTGGTGGCATTGAGGAGTTGCTTTAACAGCCCTGGGCTATTCTATTTCATGAAAATTTAAAAAAAAATCCCATTTGTTTAAATGACTATTATTTGTATTCTCTGATGCATGTGGCTAATTACTATCCTTGCCTGAAACAGAACTTGGTAAGGGGAAGTAGGATGCTACAATATAGAATTAACTTAGCCGGGCCTTGGGAGGGAGGACACACGCACTGTAGACAGGAGAACTGGTGACCTTTGTTATGTGGTGGTGAAACACTGGGCCAATTTTTCATCTGCTGTACCTTGAAACACAAAACATGTTCCCATTAAAGCTGTAGTGTCAGGGGAAATGGCAGGAAATCTAAATTTTTTTGGTGTATGCTGGTTATTTCCTGATGCTTTCTGCAAGAATGTCTTGATAGAGAAATACTAGTATGAGCTTAAACTGGACCTCAACAGCCAGAAAGCTGAGCTAGAAAGGATTATGGCACTGCTAAAAAGATGTTCTCTGTCCTGCCTGCAATCTAAATTGAATTAGAGTTCCATAATTTGGAGACTAATAGAGTTGAAAAGTTGCCTGCTTTTGTTTCCCAAACAGGAGAGATATAAATTAGACCAATGAAGCTGTATTTGTAGTAACAGATAAGCCTAATGACCCAGGCTTTTACCAAGAGCCTCCCTAAAACGGGGAGATTACAAAGAGTTTTGACCAGGATCCACATTAAAAAATGAATTTTATATTGCAACCCAGCATGCATATACATCTATTACCTATGATATTTCTACCTGGTGTTCTGAAATCCATTCCATCCTTTCTACTTTTAATACATTGTTTGTGGGTAGTTTTTATCGCGCGCTAACAGGTGGCGCATGGCGCGGGCCATTTTTGCTAATTTTTTGTGCAAATGGCAACATTCAGTAAAATTATGATAACTTTAGTTTACGTATTTATACGTTACCCGCATTCTACCGCTAGTCTATAAAAAACGTATTAATACGTGTCCCGCGCTCTACTTACTACCAGTCAATGTAAAACGTATAAATATGTTTCCCGCATACAATGTGAAGGCTGACCATGACCCACTAAACTGCTTTCGTAATCCTACAATGAAGTATTTTCCAAATACTGGTCTACATCTTTGTAAGTCCTATTACATTTTTATTCATCAACTCTCTTTGCTCTTTCCCCAGCTATATAATGGGGTATATCTTTCTAATCATTCCTGGCATCCCCCTCCACTCTGTGACTTCTCTTTCTTGCCATCATAGCTGTCATAGTTGGTTAAATCCAATTCTTAACTTATTCCACACCTGCACTTGAGTAGGTGAGCATGACGAGAGCAATCACACAACCAAGCTAAGAGATCCACTAAGCCTCTAGTGACACCCAGTAATCTTCCCAAACTCCTTTGTCAATTCATTCATTTACTCTCCTAATAGGTGATGTCACATTTTTTCCTTTTTCCTGGACTTTTAACACCTTTGTTCTCTACTTCAAGTTCAGTTGGTATAAATTCCCTATTTCACTGAGAAAATAAAAACAACCAGAAGAGAATGTCAGCATGCTACCACTGACAAATCTATCAGCCGACTCACAAACACTACGCCTTTTATTCTTCTATGAGGCTTATTGTCAACACCTCCACCTGAGCACTCAATATCATATTCTCTTTCAATTGTCACTTTTCACCTGCATCACCAATGTTTACCTTTGTGCTAGATCATTCCCAAAGTTGTACAAATACACCGTAACCTATCTCAGCTCAATAGAAATCTGTCTTGATCCCACATTCTACGCCAGCTAATACACATTTCTGTAATTCCTATTACAGCAAAACTCTGAAGTTACTATCTCAACTACGTCTCCTCCCATTATTTCTTTTTTTTTTTTTTTAAATATATATTTTATTGACTTTTTACAGAGAGGAAGGGAGAGAGATAGAGAGTTAGAAACATCGATGAGAGAGAAACATCGATCAGCTGCCTCCTGCACATCTCCTACTGGGGATGTGCCCGCAACCCAGGTACATGCCCTTGACCGGAATCGAACCTGGGACCTTTCAGTCCGCAGGCCGACGCTCTATCCACTGAGCCAAACCGGTTTCTTGAATCAACCCTAAACAGGCTATCATCACCACCACTAGCCCACAAAAGACGTTATATCAATTTCAGTGGCTTTGAAGGCCTCATCTTCTTCAGCCTATCAGCAATCATTAATAGATACAGTGGCTAACTCTACTTTAATTGGATAAATTTTACATGTAACATTGTGTAAATTTAACATGTACAGCATGTTACTTGGACAATTTCATATATTATAATATGGCTGCATTGTAAGGGTATTTATCACATTGTATATTTATAGTATACTATAATTTTTATATTCAACCTACTGCTATATTAAATCTTTATGGCTTTTTTTAGTATTTATTGCAAGTTTGTACCATTAAATACCATCAATTTTATCCCTCAAGCCCCTCCTCTGGTAACCACCATTTTACTCTCTGCTTTTTTTGTTTGTTTACAAGTTTGACTTTTTTTAGATTCCGCATATACATGATATCATACAATACTTGTCTTTCTCTGTCTGACTTATCTCACTTAGTATATTATGCTCAAGGTCTATCCATGTTGTCCCAAATAACAGAATGCCATCCTTTTTCATGGATGAATAACAATCCATTATATATATATATATATATATATATATATATATATATATATATATATATATCTTCATTCATCCACTGATGGGAACTCATACACTGTTGGTAGGAATATAAGTTAGTCCAACTACTGTGGGAAACAATATGACGATTCCTCAAAAATTAAAAATAGATCTACCATATGATTTAGCCATTCCCCTTCTGGGTGTTTACCCAGAGGAAATGGAACCTTTTCTATGAGATGAGAATGGAAACAACTTAATAGACAGACCATCAATGGCTGACAATTTGGTCTTTAGAATACCATTCTCTTTGCTTTTCCATATAACTTCCTATGATTTGTTAGACACCTTTCTAAATACCCAGCTCCCAGACCTTTAAACATTTGTGTGCCCAGGTTTTAGTCTCACACATCTGTTTTGTATAGATATTTTAGATTACTTCTTTCAGCCCCATGAATTTTAATAGTATACTTTGGTAAGGATTCTTAAATATATATTTTCAGCAACAATTTCTACCCTGAACTTTGGTCTCAAAACACACACACACACACAAAATCTGGCTACTTGACATCTCTACTCCACTCCACTCTTTGAGGACTATGAAACTTAATGTCCCCTCAACTGAACATGTCTTTTTATTGATCTCAAACCTGCCTCTCCTCTAGTGTTTCCAGTATTAGAAAAAAAGAGCTTTCTTCTAATTATTTAGGTTTAAATTCTTGATTTTGCTCTTTTACTTCCACATTCACTCACACTCTATATTGCCTCTTTAAGCAAATCTTGTGTGTTCTTTTTAAAAATATTTTCAGAATCTGAACAATTATTTTCAATTTTGATGCTACCACTTATTTCATCATTTCTTGCCTGGACTACTTAAATTTTTTATATGGTTTCCCCTGCTTCCATGGTTTGCTTTCCTTTCTTGTTGAAATCATCAGATACTGGTGCAAAGGTCAACACATGAATCAATGGCATAGTGCAGTCCATAAAGAAACTCACACAAATATGGTCAATTGATATTCTGTAAAGGTGCTGGGATAACTCAATGGAAAACATAATCATTTTAACAAAGAATGCTTTGTATTTTAAAATTAACTTCACCAGTGATGCCCTGGCTTCAACATCATTGCTAAAATTTATTGACTGTGAAATATGCAGAAAATGAATTTCACACATACTACTATCTCATAATCTTGCTCTGGAATCTTGTTCTTGTTTTATCAAAGAAACTGTTCCATAATGTTTACAGTTACGCATTCCTTTCTTTAAAATTTATGTTGCTTAAAAGTTGAAAATATTACTGGTGGTCATTGGTATTCATTTCTCTCCTATATCCCGGGCACACAGGAAACTATGCTTCCCACCATCTTGGCATTAATGAAGCCATCAAGTCCTTCCAGCCAATCTAAGGTAAGTGGAAGTGACCTGAGTCATTTCCTGCCCAAGGCTGTAAGAAGCCCCTGCGTGAAAACCCAACCCTGTCTTTTCCTACTAGAGCAGTTATTTTCAACTGGTGTGCCACAAGAATTTTTAAAACATGCAATACCTGACTATTTAGTCAAAGGCACCGACCTCTTTTCCCTTAGACTGTCAAATTAAAAAAAAATCTATCTTATTTTTGTGTGTGACAGATTGGCAAATATATGTACATATGTATTATTTGGTGTGTCGCAGAATTGTAGTAATTAGTTTATGTGTGCAATGATGAAAAAGGTTGAAAATCGCTGCGCTATAGTGACCTGGCAGCCTGTGCTGAGACGATAGAGCACACGAGTGAAAGCACATTAGATCTCTAGGTCATTGCTTAGGAGATAGCTCCCTTGGGAAGAAGCCATTAGATCTATTGAAAACCTAGTGTGAGCATGAAATAAACTTTTGATATATTAAGCCATTGTAATTTTGAGTTAATTCCTTCAGTGGTTCAAAAGATGCAGTTATTTGTGTATCATTATTGAAAAAGAATCTTAAAAAAAGTCTTAAGCTGAGAGATATTAAAGCATTTTAACTTTTATCCAACTCTGTAGCCCTTCTCCCACACTGGATAATTTATCCAAATACTACCTTATCCAACTCTGCAGCAGCAATGTTTTCCCTTATGAGTTTTTAATAGTACCTGCTGACAGAGAAATGCACTTTAGTTTATCACCATATTATTTTCCATATATCATTTCAGCCAGCATTGCTGTGGAAAAGGAATAAGTGTTTCTCTATTGATGCTTCTTTGTTTTTTTCTATTAGGTAAGAAAACGTCAGAAGGAAATTCTAAATGTTTATAAAATTCATTGAAAAGTTTAATAGACAAAAAATCCCATAAATTAAACATTGCTAAAAAAAGTTGAAGAGGTTTCTTTATATGTCCTGTGTTCATGGTGCTTATTATATGTTTTAAATTCTGAGTGTTTTCAGACAAATCATAATGGTGTCATGCTAGGTATTTCAAGATCCCATATACAGTTAAGGTGTGGTTCATTCTTAAATCTTTTGGAGAATTTCACCATGTTTTGCCTGACTTCTAGTATGATTTGTTTGGAACATGATCATTTTAATCACAGAACGTGTGTGATAATAACCTCTTGTAGCTTGTGTTTTCTTAATTATTACTAGTATCTTCATATTATGGTTTCCTTGCAAGAATCACTTTTGGGATGTCTTTCATGTAAGATTTCATTCTATTATAATATAAGATGAGGCATAAATACACCTAACCAAGAGTACATAAGTTTAAATACATGAGAGCATACTGAAAGGTAACAAATGAATAAAGGTCCCATATCAAGCCTTCTGCATTGGTGGAACTCCCACACACCTCCTATACCTCCCATGGCAAAGAGTGAAGGAAGACTCAGCGAGAATTCTTACAAACTCCTTCTTTCTCAGTCCCTCCGTTTCCTCTAATACGAATAGGGGGAACAAAATAAACCAATTCCAAGTCCTTCCTTAATCTAGAGATGGTACTGTTCTAGCCAATGTATAAGCAAAGGTCCCTGAAGAAAGCATCTATCTGAGATAATGCCTGGCTAGAAGGACTTTAACTTTTGATCTTTTCTTTACTTTTAGCTTGAAACATGCATGCAATGCTTTAAGAAGAAACAACCATCTTGCCTGAATCAAGTACCAAGCCTCAAGTACCAAGAAGTAAATATTAAATTGTGGACTAAGATCCAAAAATGTCTGATCCCAAAGCTGTATGCTTTTAATCCCTGTGGTATACCACAGCTGGGGGAAAATGAACTTCATGGGAGGGAGAGGATTTCAGATGAAAAAAGAAAACAACAGCAATAGGAAGTTAAGAAATGATAAATTGGGTAGAACAGTAAGATTTTTGGAGAATACGGCGTTTCTACAACACAGGACAAAAAAGAAATTGAAGTCCTCAGGACATTTGTGGAAGTAGGGGATCTTGATGAGGCTTCTTTAGTATTAAAATATGATCACACATAAGTCAACTTTGTAGAATTGATTCTAATTGTTAGTGAAGTTGTAATAAAAATGGAGATTGTTAAATGCTCTGTGTCCTATAGGATTTGTCAGAAGGCCACGAAGTAGGTGAAGAAAAGTGTTGTTAACATATTTTGACATTTTGGCAAGCTTTCTCTACTTGACTAAAAGGCTGAATTTCATGGTGCATCAGATCCATGTATCAGAGTCTGTTAACATATGATTTTTTCCTTGAATGAAATCATTTTTTTCCACATTGTACAAAGGATAATTTTTTATTGTAGGCACTATTAGTAAAAGTTAACACTATAGTACTGCCTATGTAAAATAATTAAAATTATTGGGCTTCATTGCATTGAATTTATATTTTTAGTAGTTTTCTTATTGTACAAGTCTTGTACTTCAGAGAGACTCTTGGGAACAGACTAAATATTTTTAAAACTATAGTTATACAGATTTGAATAAAATAAGGATTCCTAAACATAATTAGTGTGAAATGCAACTTGAAGGTAGGTAGGAACCTTTTCTTTTGGAAAAGATACTGAAATTTAGAAGGACCAAGGAGTTCAGAATAGAGATTTGTTGATGTCAATTTCTGGAATCAAAATGGAAAGATTATATCTTATTCAAAAATATGTGAATAGGACATGTGCAATTTTTGTATCAAGAATTAAGTTTAAGTTTCCTGTACTTTACTGAATATTTTTTCAGATATTCCACATATACTAAATTTTGTTCTCATAAGTCTGCAACTGACTCCTTCTAAAAACCCCCTATGCCTGCGTAGTGATGACCAGGAAACTGAATTCTATTCTTACAAACAAAGCCAGACATGGGGAGAAATGGGAGCACAAGTCTCTTTGTGGAAAATTCCCTATCATTAGATTTGTGAACCTGAATTTTGAGCACTCCTAATAAAAATACCACCGACAATCTGAACATCATGGCAAGCAGGTGAAAAGCATTTTGAAAAGCATCTAGACTGGAAACCTCATAAAAATTTGTAGCTGGTAGATAGCACCTAATGTTATATTCTGACACACACCCAGAGCCTCGTCACAATGTGCTCTCTCTGCTGCTTATACCATTGTGTCAAACTCCTAGGTTCCAGATGCCAACGTGAAAAATAGGGGTAGAATGAACATTTCCGTAACCCAATTATGGCAATTTAAACCACATAGACCTATTTGGAGTTTGATCCACAAAAAAATTCAATAATTCTCTTCCATTTGGCCCTGTCTAAAGGGTTTTTCAACCTTGGCACTATTAACATTTGGGCTGGATAATTCTTTGTCAGTGAGGGGAGCAGCTAGCTGTGCATTGTAGGATATTTAGCAGCATCCTTAGCCTCCAACCACTCTAGGCAGTAGCACTCCCTTGTTGAGTCAATCAAACTGTCTGTGGACACTGTTAAATGTCCCCTGGGAACAAAATTGTCCTTCCCTACCTCGTCTAATTGAGAGCAACTGCTCTATTCGGAGAGAAATATTCCAAATGACTATGTGGCCCACAGTACCGAGTATTACACAGGGGTCATACAGAACAAGAGCTCAGAAAGGCCATTCTGGTTGGCCATATGGACCCCAAGGGGGATGGGAAGGCATAATTCTGGCAAAGTGAGAGCAATAGATTACATTCAGGGCTTGGGAGAAAAGAGAGATGTGATTTTTTTTTTAAAAAAAATAGAAATTGGCTGCTTTTCCACTAGTTGGCATGCAGAGAGACTTGTAGGCTGATATTTGGAAGGTCTTATTGAAAGGTGTACTGAACAAATAGATACGTGTTTCTTTTGTTAATTTAGAACTTAACTTCGCCTTTTTCTCCAGATGATCAGGTTGAGAGTCAGGAAAGAGTTACTAGAAAAGAGGATGGAGGCAGCCATAGAAACAGGAAATAGAAGGTGGAAGGAAACAAGAGCCACTCTGGCCAGGCTGGATTCTATATTTTGAAAGAACTTTCTATGTCCAGGACATTTGGCTTACTGTGTGTTATGTACATTACTTCAGTCAGTCTTCCCATTAATTCTATAGAATAGGCAGATTATCACCTTCCACACTTCACACACTAGGAAAATGAGGCTCAGAGGGTAAGTTATGTACAAGGTATCCATAATTATCCATCAATGTAAATAACAGGTGTTTATACTATCTACTGTTTGTACAGTATTTGTAAGCTGTGACTAAATTAAATCATGATCAACAGCATTTTTCTGAACCAATGTGTTAAATTAACTTTTGTAGCTTTATTTTAAAGAGTTTCTATTCTCTCTCTCCTCTCTCTCTATTTTTTTAATCCTCACCCCAGGATATGCTCATTGATTCTAGAGAGAGGAGAAAGGAGAGAGAAACATTGATGCAAGAGAGAACATCGATTAGTTGCCTTCTGTACTTGGTCTGACCATGGATGGGACCTACAGCCTTTCGGTATACCAGATCACGCTCCAACCAACTAAGTCACACCAGTCAAGGCTCTTACCTTCCTTTTTAAGATCATTTTTGGTTCTGCTTTCAATAATTATTTTAAAAGTAAATTTTGATTGTTCATTCAAGTTAATACTATTATTGAATCAATGCTGATTGTGAAGGCCCTGGTAAACTTATCTAACATCTATATTGTTTCTATGGGTTTTCATTTACACATATAATGGTACATACAGTAGCTTGCATATTGTCTTACACACAGAAGATACTTAATCACTGGAATCAAATAATGCACTTAAACTGACATGTTTCTCATACCTGCTTACTATGTCAACAGCCAATAAAAATACATCTTACATCCTGTTTGAGATGGCGTTTAGGTTGTATTTGTAATTTGCTATTATAAAAAGACTTGGCCTTTTGTTTTCAATTTAGTTAACCTATATGAAACATGATTATTCACCTTGATACTTGACTGTTTAAAGCTTACAAAATGCTCACCATTGGAGTAGGAAAATAGCATTTTTAGGGGGGAAATCAGTGAATTGGCAATATCACCAATGATCTGTGATGGGACTTGTCAATAGCTGCCACTTCTTTAGCTTGAATACTTTGAGGAGATCATTGTAATTCCTTCCTCATGATGTTCTTATGCTTCTGCTGTGGTGGTGTCCTTCACTTTCCTTTCTTAGCTAAGCCAGTTGTCTGTGTACCCAACTCAGAGGATTTTCCATCTCAAAATACAGACAATTTTGAAATTTGACTGCAAGACAATACTAACCTGGACACACACTAAAAGGAACCACCAGTGGTTTCTCGGAAGAAGTAGAATGACTATTTTATGAGGAGAACATCTCTCCTGAGTCCTCTGAATCATGGAGATTGGCCACATCCCAATTTTTTGTTCAGCAAAATGGAGAAAAGAAAAAAAAAAACTGGGCTGACTAGCTAAGCAAAATGCAAGCTGCTTAAAGGAGCACAAAGGATATCTCAGAAAGGGCAGTCAACTGGAAGTTCAGAGTCAAAAACTATCAGCTTGTTGGATCAGAAAAGTTTAGGAATTTAAACTTACAAGAGAATATAAAATTACACTAGTTTTCCTGAGCCTGTGTGCGAGTGTGAGTGCACGCACGCGCCTGTGTGTGTGTGTCTATGTTGATTATATATATACTAGTGACCCGGCACACGAAATTGCGCAGCCCCGCCCACCTGCACACACCTGGCCCACCGGCCTGCCAACCCGCCTTGACACCCAGAGCTTGAGCACGCTTGGCCCTGCCCCCGATCTCTCAGGCCTTCTCTGGCCGCTTCAAGTTCCGCCCTCAGTCCCTCCAGTCACCTTGGGCTGGTCCTGCATCCTCCAGGTGCCTCCCCACTTCCACCCCATCTCCAGAGCAATGCGGCGGCTCCACCCCATCATGGTGCCAGAGGAGAGCATGGGAGCCTCCCGCCTGCTGCAGAGTTTTGAGTGCCACTTCCTGGCGGAACATGCGCTGCGCTCCTTGGGGGGGGCGCTATGGGCTCTCACCCCCGTCCCTCCCCGCCACTGGATGGTGCTGCCTCCTCTGGGCGCCTCCCTGCTTCCGCCCCATCTCTGGAGCAAAGTGGCGGCTCTGCCCCGCTGCGCACGCAGTCTCCTGCTGAACGGTAGTTACGACGTGAGGGCGTCATGACTATTAGCATATTAGCTCTTTATTATATAGGATATATATATATATTTTTTTTAAATAAAATTTCCAAGCAGATGCTCATGTTTGAACAGATTTAACTTCCACACCCACAGTGACACTGCAAGAAAAAAAATAAAATACTGTGCATATTAAAATGTGTAAATATTTTCTCCTACTGCTTTTATTAGCTGAGCATCTGATGTGTATGTTGCCCCTAATTCAGCCCAGTAGGTTTATTTTCTGGATTCTGTGTTTTACTTCAAGTTGAGCAGAATGCCTCTGAGGTGAAGATGACTGATCTCTTCAGACTCGCCCTGTGAAGGAGTGCTTTTATTGCTTGCTCAAGCTTAAAAAAATAGCTGCTTGTTAAGCCTAAGAGATCAGAATACTGTCCTTAAAAAGCCCTGAAATAGGGCACTCTACATCACATGTGCTCTGCTAATCTCCTTTGGAGAAAAAAAATTTAAACTGAATGCCTTTTTTTGCAAATACAGCAGAGTATACAGAGTATTATTTTTTTTTAAGGAAAAACAGTGGCAGCTCTTCTGACCAGAATGTGAAGACTGCCCTGAATCCATATTCTATTCACATGAGCTACTGCAGGAATTAAAACATCTATATACTAGGGGTTACTTAAAAAATAAACACAACAGTCTAGTTATGGTTTAGGTACCATTTAACATTAGGGTATAAGAAGTCCCATAATTTAAAGTCTCAAGTAATGGTAGGAATACATTATAAATAGAGTCAAAATTGTTGCTCTAACTAGATTAGATGTTCACTTTGTAAGGTCAGATCAATAAATAGGTTGCCTATTTTCAAGGTGTCAGTAAGAGTTACAGCTATTATTTTCCTCATACATTGAACATTAACAACATTAATTACTGACAGTCCTTTCAAAAAATGTTGAATGCATTGATGAAAGGTTAATCGTTAATGCATCTTTATAGGGCCCAACATTACCTGAGTGGGGCACCTGTTACATAGCTTCTTTGAAGGTTAATGGAGCAGAAGATGGAATTCAATTACATGGAACTATAATGAAGGGAGAAGAAAGGAGAAAATACTAGCCTTTCAGAAGCACATAATGGAAAAAAAAACATCTTATGGTCTTTCATCCTTTTCACATGTATTTTAGGGTGTTTGTTTTTTTTAAATCATTATGTCCTCAATTATATTTTAAGTTATATAACTCCTACCTATTCTAGGCCTCCAAATAGCTTTTATCTCTGACTTGAAATATAGCTTAGAACTACAGTCCTACCATCCACTGAAACTGTTTTTCACATTAAACTCTGTGCAGCTTAATCAGGATCCGCATTGGGTAACCAAGCAAAAAACCTGAAAGCAGCCCTAGCCGGTTTGGCTCAGTGGATAGAGCATTGGCCTGCAGACTAAAGGGTCCCAGGTTCGATTCCGTTCAAGATTCCGTTCAAGGGCACATGCCTAGGTTGTGGGCTCGGTCCAACGTGTAGGAGGCAGCCAATCAATGATTTCCCTCTCATCATTGATGTTTCTATCTCTCTCTTCCTCTCCCTTCCTCTCTGAAATAAATAAGAATATATTAAAAAAACAAACAACAACAACAACAAAAAACTGAAAGCAATGAGATGGGACACAAAGCATACGAGGGCCAAAGTGCCTTGGGTTCCTGGGACAGTCAGCAAAGCTGTCTGCAACTTCTTACTCCATTAATGAATCTTGATGGATCCCTCTCCCGACCCCCAGCATGGAAAATCAGAATGATCCCTTATCCTATAACCAATGGCTGGCCCTGCTTCTCTGTGATAACATGTCTACCCTAAAAGGAAGCTAGTTACCTAAACAGCTTCCAGAGTTCTCTGTTCATCAACATATATACTAGCAAAACCCTTGTTGATTTATAAAGTACAAATATCAAGTCTGAACTTAACAACTCAAATAACTTACAAGAAACCAAATAAATTTAGAACCTGTCTTATGAATGACAAGAGGCTTCCCGCATGGAACCAAGAGTTTATATGAGTTTTAAACTGTCTGAAGAAATTTTACATTTTACTCAATGTAATTCTTACACCAGTTAGGATAGGATGGCTTTTGTTATGACAAACCACTCCAGAATATCATTGGCTTAAAACAGCGATTTTCACTAGTATGACACAAGAATTTTTAAAGCATGTGCTACCTGACTCTATGGTCAGGGGAACTGACCTCTTTTTCCTTAGATTGTCAAATAAAAAAATAACAGCCAACACGACAATAGCTGTTGGTATTAATGAATCAAAATTATACCTATTTTTTGTCAGATTGGTAAAAAATATATTTTTTGGTGTGCCACAGAATTTTAGTAATTAGTTTATGTGTGCCATGAGATGAAAAAGGTTGAAAATTGCTGTGTTAAAACAAAAAAGGCGGCCAGGCTGGCATGCCTCAGTGGTTGAGCATCACCCTAGGACCGTGGTCGGCAAACTGCAGCTCGCAAGCCACATGCGGCTTTTTGGCCCCTTGAGTGTGGCTCTTCCTAAGCCTTAGGAGTACCCTAATTAAGTTAATAACAATGGACCTACCTATATAGTTTAAAAAATTTGGCTCTCAAAAGAAATTTCAATCGTTGTATTGTTGATATTTGGCTCTGTTGACTAATGAGTTTGCCGACCACTGCCCTAGGAGGTCAGGGTTCGATTCCTGGTCCGGGCACATGTCCAGGAGTGGTGGGCATGCTGGAGGCAGCCGATCAATGATTCTCTGTCATCATTGATGTTTCTGTCTCTCTCTCTCTTTCCCTTCCTCTCTGAAATAAATTAAAATATATTATTTAAAATATAACAACAGCAAAGGCATATTTCTTGCTCATGCTACTTGTTTATCGTGAGTCACTGGGGAGGGAGCCTTGCTCTGTATCATCCACACTCAGAGGCCAGGCTAAGAGGGTCTGTCTCTGTGCTCCCGTGATTGCAAAGGTGGAGAAAAGGGAGCATGGTGACTGAGGTGCTGCTTGAAAATAACTCAGAACTCTCCTGCTCATAGTTTGTGGGCCAAAGCAAGTCACAGGATCCCTCCTAACTTAAAGGAAATGAGAAAGTTTAATTTTGTTTTGTGTCTACAAAGAAAAGAACATGAAAGTTTGGGAGAGACCCATAACTATCATACCCCTCTTCACAGCAGGGCAAGTCATGGGCAGCAGGAAGACTTTCTAAAGATGAAATTTAGAGAAAGAATGGATAGTTACGTACATGGAGAAATGCTTTTATTTTTTTGTCCATAGATATCTTCTTCTCAACATACCACAAAGCCTCAGGTTTTATTTTCCACTTCTTTAGACTAAGCAATATCTTGCTTAAAAAATGATAATACCTTTCCTAACATCTTGGTACGAATTCATTATTAAGAGATGATGGGAAGGTGCTCTTCATGATGGAACGAGAGCACATTCATGACACAGGAATCAATTCAGTGGTGCACCCGAGGCTGATCCTGGCAGCAGGGGTGTTAAGAGTGCAGCATGAGGTAACGAGGTGTCCGTGATTCTTGCCCTATGGTGGGGTGAGGGGCATGAGGTTAAACAGGTTCTATTCATGAAAGGTAGGGCAGTCTATATATATATATATTCTCTGGGATAGGAACTTTGTAGACATTTTTACAAACACTACACTGTAAAAGAGTAAAGTTACATGTCTAGTTATCATTTTTTTCTGGACTCTGTAGAGCAAATTAAAAGCAAAATTAAACAGATGATGCATTTAAACTGTGAACTTTATGAAAAATGCAAATTGAGACAGAATTTCCTTGAAATTGCTGTGCTAGTGCTACCTAATTACAGTTAACCCTCTGTATCCATGGGTTCCACATCTGTGGATTCAACCAACCACAAATCAAAAATATTTGGAAAATACTTAAAATGCTGCTGATGTGTACTATATGTAGTTAGGCCTACAATGATTGTGTCTGTACTGAACATGTCTAAGTTTTTATTCTTATCATTATTCCATAAACAATACACAATAGCAACTAATTATATAGGTTTTATACTTTATTAAGCATTTATTATAAACTAGAGGCCCAGTGCACAAAATTCGTGCATGGGTAGGGTCCCTAGGCCTGGCCGGCGATCAGAGCCCATCTGTGGGGTGACCGGTGAGGTGATCAGGGCCCCTGCTTGCACCTGTCTTGGCTGGCCTGGTACCACCGCTCACCAGCCCTGCCCCCGCCACCACCACCAGTTGCCTCCCTCTGTGGGGCAACCAGTAAGGCAATCAAGGGTCCCCACTGGCACCCACCTTGGCTGGCGGCCTGGCACCACCTGCTCACTGGCCCTGCCCCCCACTGCTGCCACAGTTCAAGGTCTGCAGGCTGGGGGCAGCTCCTGTATTAAGCATCTGCCTCCTGGTGGTCATTGAGTGTCATAGCAACCAGTCATTCTGCCAGCCATTCTGCCATTTGGTTGATTTGCATATTAGGGTTTTATTATATAGGACTAGAGGCCCAGTGCACAAAAATTTGCTGTGCTAGTGCTACCTAAGTACAGTTAACCTTCTGTATCCATGGGTTCCACATCTGTTGATTCAACCAACCACAAATCAAAAATATTTGGAAAAATATTTGGAAAAAATTTGTGCACTGGCGGGGGTATCCCTCAGCCCCACTTGTGCCCTCTCACAGTCTGGGACCCCTCGGGAGATAAAGACCTGCTGGTTTAGGCCCACTCCCGGGTGGCAGAGGGCAAGCCCAATCCCTAGGTGCCTGCCCCGCAGCCCCTAGTCGGGCTCAGAGCAGGGCCAATTGGGGGGTTGGGGCGCCGCCCCCTGTCACACTCAAGGCAGGGTCGATGGGGAGGTTGCGGCGCCATCCCCTGTCACGCACAGAGCAGGGCGGATCAGGGGGTTGTGGCACCACCCCTGTCACATACAGAGCTGGCTGATATGGGGGTTGGGGTGCTGCCCCCTGTCACACACAGAGCAGGCCGATCAGGGGGTTGGGGAGCTCCCCCCTGTCATGCACAGAGCAGGGCAGATCAGGAGCTTGCAATGCCACCCTCAGTCATGCTCAGGGTAGGGCCGATTGGGGGGTTGGGGCGCCGCCCCCTGTCACACTCAAGGCAGGGTCGATGGGGAGATTGTGGCGCCGCCCCCTGTCACCCACAGAGCAGGGCCGATCAGGGGTTTGGGGCACTCCCCCCTGTCACACTCAGGGCAGGGCCGATGGGGAGGTTGCAGCTCCACCCCGTCACACACAGAGCAGGGCGCATAGGGGGGTTGGGGCGCCGCACCCTGTCACACACAGAGCAGGGCCGATCAGGGGGTTGGGGCGCCTTCCCCTTTCACGAACAGAGCAGGGCGGATAGGGAGGTTGTGGCCCCGCCACCTGTCACACACAGAGCCGCAGGGCGATCAGGGGGTTTGGGCACTGCCCCCTGTCATGCTGCTCCAGGGGCCAGGAGGCCTCATGGCTCCGCTGATCCCAGTGCTAGGAGGCCTTGCTGCTCCACTGATCCCGGTGCTGGGAGGCCTCACTGCTCCGCTAATCCCGGTGCTGGGAGGCCTCGCGACTCCCCTTGACACAGGGGCAGTGAGGCCTCGCTGCTCTGCTGATCTCGGTGCTAGGAGGCCTCGCAGCTCCACTAATCCCGGTGCTGGGAGGCCTCGCTGCTCTGCTGATCCCGGTGCTGGGAGGCCTCGCTGCTCTGCTGATCCCGGTGCTGGGAGGCATATTACCCTTTTACTATATAGAATAGAGGCCTGGTGCACGAGTGGGGGCTGGCTGGTTTGCCCTGAAGGGTGTCCTGGATCAGGGTGGGGGTCCCGGTTGGGTGCCTGGCCAGCCTGGGTGAGGGGATGATGGCTGTTTGCAGCTGGTCACACCCCCTTCAGGGTGGGGGTCTCCACTGGGGTGCCTGGCCAGCTTGGGTGAGGGGTTGAGGGCTGTTTTCGGGCTGGCGGGTGACTGAAGCTCCCAACCTCTCCTTTTTTTCTTTTTTTTTATTCTGGGATTTATTTACCTTCTATGGCTGTCACTGGAGCTGAGAGCCGGCTTTAGCTGTGAGACCTCGGCAGCTGAAAGCAGGTTTCTAGGTTTTGTTTACCTTCCTTATTTGAAACTTTGTTGCAACTCCAGCTCTGAGATTCCGGCTGACTGAAAGCAGGTTTCTGGGGTTTTGTTTAGCTTCCATATTTGTAACAATGTTTCTTAGAGAGCAGCTCAGAGCCCAGCAGCGGCAGGCAGGGAACCTTGGCTTCCTCCGTCACTGGAGCAAGCAAGCCTCCTGTTCGCATCAGTTGCTTGGCTGCCGGCCGCCATCTTGGTTGGCAGTTAATTTGCATATCGCCCTGATTAGCCAATGGGAAGGGTAGCAAAGTTACAGCTAATTACCATGTTTCTCTTTTATTAGATAGGATTAGATGCTCAGCGCATGAAATTCGTATGCAGATACGGTCCCTAGGCCTGGCCTGTGATCAGGGCCATCTTCCCCAGCTGCCAACAGCTGACCCCGCCCCCCACCACCACCCACCCCCAGATCCCCTTTTGCCATAGGGTTATCAGTGCCTGATGGCCAGGGGAAGGGACTGAGAGATGGTCAGTACACCTCAATAGTGACTGGTCCAGCGGTTGTTCTGGTTGTTCTATCTTTAGGGTTAATTTGCATATTACCCTTTTATTATAAAGGAATAGAGACATGGTGTATGGGTGGGGACTGGCTGGCCTGCCCTGATGGGGGCCCCAGATCTGGGTGGGGGGTCCCCACTGGGGGGGCAAAGCCAGCCTGGTGAGGGGTGTGGGTGGTTTGCAGGCCAGCCAAACCCCCATTAGGGTGGGGGTCTCTGCTGGGGGGTGAGGCCATACTGGGCGAGGGGCTGTGGGCGGTTTGCAGGCCAGCCATGCCCCCAATGGGGTGGGGGTCTCCGCTGGGGGCAAGGCCAGCCTGGGAGAGGGGCCGCGGGTGGTTTGCAGGCCAGCCACACCCAATCAGGGTGAGGGGTCCCTGCTGGGGGGCAAGGCCAGCCTGGGCAAGGGGCCGCAGGTGGTTTGCATGCTGGCCATGCCCCCATCGGGGTTGGGGTCCCCACTGGGGGTTGAAGCTGACCTGGGCAAGGGTCCTCACTGGGGGGCGAGGCTGGCCTGGGTGAGGGGGCCACCAGTGGTTTGCAGGCCAGCCACACCCCCGATCAGGATGAGGGATCCCTGCTGGGGGGCGAGGCCTGCCTGGGTGAGGGGCTGCGATGTTCTGGTTCTGGTCATTCTGGTCATGATGGCGTTAAGGTCACTGGCTTTTTATATATATAGATAACCTAGAAATGATTTAAAGTATATGAGAAAATGTGCATAAATTATATTCAAATACTACACCATTTTATATAAGCACTCACAGATTTTGGTATCTGCAGGGGCTGGGCATCATGGAATCAACCCCCCTTCCAATATTAAGAGCAAACTGCTATGAAGGTAAATTTGGAACACTGAAATTCAAAATTAGCAACATGAGAGATAACTCATAAAATTTGGAGACATACATCTCCTAAACACACAGAATTTTTTGATGGATACAAGTATGTGCTTTCTTATAATTATACTAGAGGCCCAATGCACAAAATTCATGTGGAGGGGGGGTCCTCAGCCCAGCCTACACCCTCTTGCAATCTGGGTCCCTCTGGGGATGTCCGACTGCCGGTTTAGGCCCAATTGGACCCCTTGCTCTTAACTGCCTGCCTGCTTGCTCCTTACCACTTGGCTTGCCACTCCTTTGCTCTGCCTCGGAGGCGGGCGAGGCTCCCACCACCGCTGTTGCACTTGCCAGCTGTGAGCCCGAATTCTGACTGAGCGATGCCCCTGCCGTGGGAGCACACTGACCACCAGGGGGCAGCTTCTGCGTTGAGCATATGCCCCCTGGTGGTCAGTGCGCATCATAGCAACCAGTCATTCTGGTTGTTCCGCCATAACGGTCGCTGGGCTGTTGTATTAGTAGATGGTACTTTGGAGTTTTTGATCTGATTAAGAAACTTTTTTGAATGGAGGCTTCATGAAATCTCATATCAACTGCTGATCTTTTCCTGCTAGTGTTCTCATAAAATACTAGCATATTTTCAATCCATAGTTTCTGTTCATTCTTTTGATATAAAAGCTCAAAAGCTCCAATGAAAAGATACAAGTGACTTTAGGCAAGTGATCTATCACGGTGATAATTTTTCCTGCTTCAAATAAGAAGTACTAAAATATATCATAATTTAGAAATATGAAGGATTTTTTTCATGCTTTCCATGAATTGCTGGTTTCAGGCTGACTTATCTTTAGGGTATTTAAAATGATTGAAATTTTAAATTGTTGGAAACTTAAAAAAATTATAATGAAGTTTTTAAATACTAACTGCAGTGTTTGATTGTCTTTTGATTAATTTTGAGTAATATTTTAATGCTTAGCAGGCTATCCTGGGACTGAAGTGATAATTAGTAAAGATTCATTTTCTTTATCATGCTTCTCAGACCCTACATTTTGTTATTGAAGTTTCTCCCAGATAATAGTCTAATATTCCTAACCCTTTAACTCAAGCAATTGGTTGGCCTCACAATAATTATTAGAAAAGAGCAAATGGTATTGAGAAGAGTAGTAAAGAGAAAGGCAGAAAAATAATACTCAGAAACACATTCCTGTCTGTCAAAGGAGGACACAGCAGAGACGTGGACATGGTGGCCCATGGACTCAGATTAGACTGCCCTGCCATGCTCTGGTGTGTTGTCAACCTATGAAGTCTAACATGGCAGTGTATCATATGTTTTCCCATGTTACTAAATGCTATCCAAAGTTTTTCCTAGTGAAAACATACCTACTATGCCAAGTGTCATGGGACAATCACACTCATCCTTTATTAAGAAATTGATTTTATAAGGAGAGGAAGGGAGAGGGAGAGAGAGAGAAACATGATGTGAGAGTGAAACATCAATCAGTTGCCTCCTGTACACACCTAACAGGAAATCAAACTCAAAACCTGGGCATTTGCCCTGAATGGAATTGAACCAGCGACCTTTCAGTGTACGGGTTGACACTCAATCTACATAGCCACACAGGCCAAGGCCACACCCATCCTTTTGAAAAATTTCTAATTTTCTCATATTTCAACTTGTCCTAAATGCTATGAATCCATGCCACGTAATTAGCCTTGCCCTTTCTTATGTAGTTAGTCTGTTAGAAATGGAGTTCTAATTCTTGATGCTGTTATGATTAAATACTGTGAAAAATTAAGATAGCCTTTGGTAACCAAATGGACTTATATAGAAATATCATCTGCAGAACTCATCAGAGTCTAAATGGTTGATAATTGTGGGTTTAAAATAATATTTTATAGAATTTATAGCATTAAATAGTATTTACTACTGAAAAATCAATGAATAAAATATATGGTATTAAAATAATTGTTTTATTTTTGTTTATCTTACTTTTTTCCATTTAAGAATACTTAAATCTATCTATCCTATTACAATTTACTGTTCAACTCCTTAATATTAATTCACTATTTGCAAGGCATTTTGTGATGAAGTTTGAAAAAAAAAATTGCCTAGCGTTATTGTTTTACTATTTAAGCTGTATTTTCTATTAAAAAAACTATTTACTATCTTATAAGTTATTTCATAAAAGTTAGAATATATTAAAAAGATCCACTGATGAAATATATAGTTGTACCTTTTTTACATCAGTGATAGCCTTATTTTGAATTCCTATACAAAAATTGAGAGAACTTTTACTTAATTTACATTTTTGGCACACTGCCACTGGAAGCAGGAAGACCACAAGGATTTGAGTTCTGGCTTTACCATTTACTAGCTGTCAGACCTAAGCCCAGTCATTTACCAGCTCAATTATAACAAGCATCAAAAGAAAATAATATCTGTCCTGCCTTCCCTAGTTTTTGTGCTGTGAAGATTAAATAAGTTTAAAATCATAAAAAACACTTTGATAGTACACAAATCTCATAGAAATGTAAACAAATAATATCACCATTTAATTATTTGATAGGTTCTTTACCCTTTGGAGTAAATTCACTTTAACTGTAACAAGAATTAGAAGTGTCACTAACATGATCTAGATTACTTTTGTGAAAACCTTGAAGATTAAAAGTGTCTGCATTCTGTGTAGATTATTTTAAATATTTTAAAAATATATTTTATTGATTTTTTACAGAGAGGAAGGGAGAGGGAGAGAGAGTTAGAAACATCGATGAGAGAGAAACATCGATCAGCTGCCTCCTGCACACCTCCCACTGGGGATGTGCCTGCAACCAAGGTACATGCCTTGACTGGAATTGAACCTGGGACCCCTCAGTCCACAGGCCGACACTCTATTCACTGAGCCAAACCATTTAGGGCTCTGAGTAGATTTTTGCTATCTCTTTTTTAGTATGTGTTCTTACTACGTTTATAAGACATAGTTAATTATGTTATGGGGAAACACAATCAAATTTCTTATTGCATATTCAATTTAGGACCAAAATATATGCGCACTTCAGTAACAATCTTTTCTCCATTTTGGAGTAAAATGTATTTCTTTAGGTGGAGCTGAAGACATAGTGAGAAGAGCTGGCAAAAGGAAAAAGACCTTGATTGAGATGCTAGACAGGCAAAAAAGTCCTTGTGTCCACTACACTTAGTGGTAAGATCTAACATGAAATTTGAATTAGGTGTTTTTCAGAGCCTTTTGACACAAAATGTCTAATTTTTAACGTGGGCTATCTTTTATCTAAAGCACTAATTGGAAAAAAATATACGCTCCCCTATTTCATTGCAGTGTTATTTACAATAGCCAAAATTTAGAAGCAGCCCAAGTACCCATCAGTAGATGAGTGGATAAAAAAAGCTGTGGTACATTTAGACAATGGAATACTACTTGGCCATACAAAATAAGGAATTCTTACCTTTTGTGACAGCATGGATGGAAATGGAGAGTATGGTGCTAAGTGAAATAAGCCAGTTAGGGAAGACAAATACCATATGATTTTATTTATATGTGAAATCTAATGAATAAAATAAACAAATAAGCAAAATAGAAACAAACTCATAGATATGATATAACAGACTGACAGCTATCAGAGGAGAGAGGTGTTGGTGGGCTGGGTTAAAAAGGTAAAGGCAATAAGTATGGAAAAAAGGACCTCACAGACAAAGACACAACAGTATGGTGATTATCAGAGTGAAAGTGGGGGTGGGAGGAGGTAGAAGAGGGTATAGGAGGATATATGTTGACAGAAAGAGACTTGACTTGGGGTGATGAACACACAATACAGTATACAGATAATGTATTATAGGATTGTACACTTGAAACCTACATAATTTTATTAATCAATGTTACCCCAACAAATTTAATTAGAAAAAAAAACAGGAAGGAGAAAGAAAGTAGACTTTTTTCCCTAAATCTTATAATTGAATTAACATACTTCCCTATTTAACATGAAATGTACCCTGGATAAGGACACATTCTCCCAAATTGTTTTGCCTTCTCTGTTTCTTTATCTGTAAAATAACTATAATGTTTCCCTTGACTTTTTCTCCTATAGTTTCTTGCCTATGGGTAACATTTTCTCCTTCACTAAAGCAACAAAACAATCATGTTCTTTATCTGTGGCAGAATGAAATCAAATCAAGGGCCTTTGGTTCCTACTATAATCTAGAATGGCATGCTTCACATTTCAAAGGAAAAGCAAACATTTTTTCTCCATTTCTTGAAAATCTTACTTGGGAAATTTCAATAATAAGACAATCACCACATGGATGCTTTCAGCAAAGAACAGAAAGATGGAAAATTGGAGCTGTGTGTTTCACTAATTTCTGAGAATTATAAGGTAAGAGAACCAAGCTCTGCGTGGGCAGAACTTACAGAGAAAATAGTTTTAAGATATTGAAAGATGAGGCTTTACTAACACACTCAAACTACACACATTTTCAATGTCAGCTGAACTTGAAATCACAGTCAGCACCCCCTTCCATGTCCTCACATAGAGCTGTAGCCAATTCCCTTCACACTCTTCCTCCTCTGTGCTTCCAATGCCAACTCCCTCCTTCCCATCTCCAGTTTAGACCTCTAGATGGCCAAGGTCAAGCCCTTCCCATTTTGCACTTCTCCCCACCAAATTGACCAAGCAACCTATCGCTTCAATATAGGTAAACACAATCTTGGATTTGTTTTCTAAGCAATAAAAATAGTCATTTGGGGCAGTGAGGGAGAGAGTGTGAGTGAGTGAGGAAGCGAAAAGGAAGTGCATGTGTGTGTGTGTGTGTGTGACAGTTATATTCCACGGGACTGTTGGGGGCTGGAGGACCAGGCTCTAGTAGTTGGGCAGCCTCTGCTACCGCTGCATTCTCTCTCCTGGGGTGGCTGGCTCTGCCACAGAGGCCACACCATTTTGAAGGGAAGAGATACTGTGCCTGGGAGCCCATCCTCACCTCCACCCAGGGAGCCCCAGGACCCTACAGCCACACCAGCCAGGAATCTGCTGCCTCGGCTGCGAACCCACAAACCCAACACTCCAACCTCCCTGGCCGTGTGCTCCTAAAACGTTTGTCCGGAGGAGACAAAATGGTCGCCGAATAGGCAGACATGTCCTGCGCCTTCTCACAGAGCAGATAGAAGAAACAGCTGAATTGAGTAACATCCACCTGGAATAGGCAAATTAAACACAGCTGGTGAGAAAATCCGTGGCAAGGACAGAGGATGCCTGGAGAATGGTAGGACAGGGGATCTGGGCTGGAGAGAGAGATGTGAGACCAGGGGGACTAGGGGGTCAGAAGGAAACTGTGCTGCACCAAGTCTGTGTCCCTTGGGGACACACATAACACTCGACTGTGGAAGTGGGTCCACAGGGCTGGCAGATCTAAGCCCACAGCCATGGGAGGCTGCTCCCAGAAAGGCAGCCTGAAGTTCTGCACTGGCCACGCAGTGACAGGGGTAGAGAAATGTGCAGTGGCGTGGTTGCTCTGTCTTTATGTTTTCCTACTTTTACTCACTAATTTAAACCCAGTACATAGGATCTTTCAATTACAAACACTCACTGAGGCTGCGGTGCAGGTGGAGGATTTGGTGAAGGCTAGGGAGCAAAACAGGGAGAGGTGACCAGGAATCCAGCTCTGGGACAGTCCGGTCCCTCCAACCCTAAACAGCCATTTTTCTCCTAAAGAGCCAGCCCTCCCTAGCAGCGCAGCCGCACCCAACCTCGAGCTCTGCAGGGAAACAAGGATTCTGAATACCCACAAGGAACCCTCGGGGACTGGGTTGAGGGGCCATTTGGTCCCAGAAACTAATACAGCAACACCCTGACCTAGAGCCCATGTCAGAAATAGACACTTGTGTGAATACGACTAAAAGCCGGCAGACAAGCAAAGGGGGCAGATTGGTCCCGCCTGCCTGAAACCAAGGCTGTGGAGACAGACACAGAGGAGCACTGGATCACTGGGAACTTCAACGTGGTGCTGACTACCTAACAGGAAACTGAGAAGTGTTAGACAGAACAGTAGAGAGGGGTCTTAATCCAGCCCCCATGGGACATTAAAACACAGCTGAAGTGAACGACACTTCTCTACTTCACTTTTTTAATTTTTTATCTTTTACTTGAGAAAGAAAAGGAAAACATTTATTTATGTATTTACTTTATTTAATTTTTATTATTTTTAATCTTTTTTGGATTAGTGTTCTACATTCTATTTCTATTTTTTAATCATTATTTTACTTTATCTCATTTTTTTTCCTTTTTGCCAACTTTTTCTTCCTCACTTCTCTCTTTTTCATCCTATTTCTATTCTCCTGTTCCTGCTTTAGTTTTTCTCTCCTTTCTTTTTACTCCTTGTTAAAAATTGATCTTTTTTAACTGCTTTATTGACGCATTACTATTATAGTAGTCTCTATTGGCTTACTCATATATCTAATTACCTCTCCCCTGCTCAAAGTCCATGCAACCTTCTCTTTTCTCTTTCTTTGCTAGCCAATTTATTTTTTCTTTTGTTCGTCCTCTCCTCGCTTGCTCTCTTCTTCTCCTAATTGCTTAATTAGTTTCACTCACCAAACTCAGGCCTATTTGCTCTCTACTCTATTCTCCTTTTCCAAAAATAGATGATTAAATAGATAGAGAGATTAAAGAAAGGGAAATTTTTATTGATCATTTTGTTTTTTACTTTTCTTCTTATCAACTCATTCTCGTTCTACCTCCTCTATACTGAACTGTGGCCATTCCCCCATTCATTCAATTCCTTTACCTTACTTTCTTGATATAAGCTCTGCCTCTTCAGATTCAGTCACTCCCCCCCTTTTTTTTCTGGGTATTTGTTGTTTGCATTTTTTGGTTTATTTGTTTGTTTTGTGGAGTTTTCTACCCATATATGTATATTTTTCCCCTTTTTTTCTTCTTATTTTCTCTCTTACTGTTTTTTCTTTTCTCAATATCATTTTTGCGCTCTTTTCTCCCCCCATAATTCTCTTTTCTCTGGTGGTCACCTTTATTTGGGGTTATTGGTGTTGTGAATACATTCATGTTTTGTTCCCTTTGTGTTGTGTCTTGTTGATTTGTATTAATGTGCCTTTTGGAAAACGTGGTAGAGAGTGAGCCACATAACCTGACACCTGAAAGGAGCAAATATGGGGAGACAAAGAAACAGCCTGCATACAAAAGAAAAGGAGGAATCACCAGAAAAAGAAGTAAATGGAATGGAGGCAAGTGATTTGTCAGAGAAAGAATTCAGAGCAATGGCCATAAGGATGCTGAAAAGGATGGAAGACAAATTCAACAAAATGGGTAAGAATCAAGAGAAATAAAGAAGAAGTAGGAGTAAATAAAGAATGACATAGCTGCAATAAAGAACACAGTAGAAATAATCAACAGTAAGCTAGAAGAAGCTGAGGACTGCATCAGTGAGCTAGAAGACAAGGTAGGATAAAACATCAAGCAGATCAGCAACTGGTAAAAAAAAAATTAAGGGAGCTTTGGGACAACATGAAATGAAACAAAACAATATCCGCATAACAGGGGTACCAGAAGGAGAGGACTGAGCAAGGAATAGAAAGCTTATTTGAAGAAATAATGACAAAACTTCCCTGATATTGGGAAGAAAAAACTCACACAAGTTAAAGAAGCACACAGAGTCCCAAACAAGATGAACCCAAAAAGACCAACACCAAGACACATCATAATAAAATTGGCAAACACCAACAACTAAGTAAGAATCTTAAAGTCTGCCAAAGAGAGACATAAAGTTACCTATAAGGGATCTCCTATTAGACTGTCAACTGATTTTTCAACAGAAACACATCAGGCCAGAAGGGAATGGAATGAAATATACAAAGTGATGCAAAGCAGGGGACTGAATCAAAGAATATAATTCCCAGCAAGGCTATCATTCAAAATTGAAGGTGAAATAAGGAGCTTCACTGACAACAACAACAAAAAAAGGCTAAGGGAGTTTATTACCACCAAACCACCAATGCAAGAAATGCTAAAGGGACTGCTATAAAAAGAAGAAATATGAAGGGAAGAAAGAACACAGGCATAAAGAATAAAAATTGTGATAAACAAGTACCCATCAATAATAATCTTAACATAAATGTATTAAATGCTCCAATCAAAAGACATAGGGTAGCTGAATGAATAAGAAAACATGACCCATATATCTGCTGTCAACAAGAGACCCATCTCAGAACAAAGGACTCACATAGACTGATAGTGAAGAGATGGAAGAAAAGTTTTCAGGCAGATGGAAATGAAAATAAAGCTGGGGTAGCAATACTTATATCTGATAAAATATACCTCAAAGTGAAGGACATAACAAGAGATAAGTAAGGCCACTTCAGAATACTAAAGGGAGCAATTTAACAAGAGGATATACACTGAGTGGCCAGATTATTATGTCCAGCCCATCAGTACTTTGTTGGGCCACCTTTTGCCTTCAATTCTTTTGTGGTGATTCTTCTTGGCATTGACTCCATGAGATGTTGAAAGGTGATGCGAGGAATCTGACACCATGCCTGATGAATAGCACTGTTCAGTTCTGTGAGATTTGATGGTTGTAGAACCAGCTGCCTGATGGCTCTTTTAACTTCCTCCCACAAATGCTCAATTGTATTGAGATCTGGTGATTGTGGGGGCTACCTAAGCAAGTTAAAGTCTCCCTCATGTTCTTTTTTTTAATATATTTTATTGATTTTTACAGAGAGGAAGGGAGAGGGATAGAGAGTTAGAAACATCGATGAGAGAGGAACATCAGCTGCCTCCTGCATACTCCCCACCGGGGATGTGCCCGCAACCAAGGTACATGCTCTTGACTGGAATCGACCCTGGGACCCCTGAGTCTGCAGGCCGATGCTCTATCCACTGAGCCAAACCTGTTAGGGCTCCCTCATGTTCTTGAAACCACTACTGCACATACGAGCACAGTGGCATGGCACATTGTCTTGTTGGAAGAAGCCATCTCCACTGGGATACACCATCAACATGATAGGATGAACTTGATCAGCAACGATATTTAGGTATGTTGTGCTATTGAGATGTTGTTCCTCATGAATTAAATGGCCCAAATCATGCCAGGAAAACATGGCCCAAACCATAACACTGCCCCCACCAGCTTGAAGGGTTGTACTCATGCATGTGGGTTGCATGCTTTCATGCTGTTTCCACCAAATTCTCACTCTGCCATCTGCATGATGCAACTGGAAACGTGATTCATCAGACCACATGACTTTTTTTCCAATGCTCAACTGTCCAACCCTTGTGTTCCTGTGCGAATTGGAGACGCTTTATCTTGGTAACCGCAGACAGCAAAGGTGTTCGAACAGGCCTTTGGCTTCCATATCTCATACGATGCAGTGTACGGCTAATTTGCCTACAAACGTCAGGTGGTCATAATAATCTGGCCACTCAGTGTATATCTGGTAAACATATATGCACCTTACAGGAGCACCCAAATACATTAAAAGAAATAAAACTTCTGGAGAGATTGACAGCAATACAGTCATAGTAGGGGACTTTAATACCTGATTGACACTACTGGATAAATCCTCTAAACAAAAAAAAAAAAAAAAAAAAAAAAAACAGCAAAGAAATCAATCCTAAATGACTTACTAGAACAGATGGAATTAATTGACATCTTCAGAACATTTCACCCCAAAGCTACAATATATACATTCTTTTCAAGTGCACATGGGACATTTTCAAAGATAGACCACATATTGGAACACAGGCAAAGTCTCTTCAAATTCAAGAAGTTAGAAATCATACCAAGCATCTTCTCAGATCACAATGGCATAAAACTAGAAATCAACTATAATACAAACAATGAAAAAAATGACAGTTGGAGGCTAAATAGCATGTTATTAAACAATGATTGGGTTACCAAAGAGATCTAAGAAGAAATAAAAAGCATCCTGGTAACAAACGACAATGAAAACATAGCAATTCAAAATCTAAGGGACACAGTGAAAGCAGTCCTGAGAGGGAAGTTCATAGCTCCACAGGCCTACTGAAAAAAAAAAAAAAAACACAAGAAAAAGTGGTAATAAATTATCTAACCCTGAAACTTAAGGAATTAGAAAGAGAGCAACAAGAAAAGCCCAGAGTAAGCTGAAGGAAGGAATTAATAAAGATCAGAGTGGAAATAAACAACATAGAGACAAAAAAAATACAAAAGATCAATAAAATGAAGATATGGTTCTTTGAAAGGATAAAGAAGACTGATGAACCTCTAGCCAGGCTCACCAAAAAACAAAGAGAGAGGACCAAAATAAACAAAATCAGAAATGAAAGAGGTAAAGTAACAACCGATCCTACAGAAATACAAAGGATTAAAAAAAATACTACAAAGGAAACAAGAGTACAATGGAGTCAAGAGAGTCTCTTCAATAAATGGTGCTGGGAAAATTTGGTCAGATACATGCAAAAAAAATGAAACTAGATCACCAACTTACATCATACACAAAAATAAACTCAAAATGGTTAAAGGACTTAAATGTAAGATGGGAAACCATAAAAACTTAGAAGACTCCTTAGGCAGCAAAATATCAGACATATGTTGTAGCAATATCTTTACCAATACAGCTTCTAGGGCAATGGAAACTAAGGAGAAAATAAACAAATGGGACTACATCAAAATAAAAAGCTTCTGCACAGCAAAAGAAACCATCCACAAAACAACAAGAGAGCCCACTGCATGGGAGAACATATTTGCCAAAGTTATCTCCAATAAGGGTTCAATCTCCAAAATTTATAGGGAACTCATACAACTTAACAAAATGAAAATAAACAATCCAATAAAAAAATGGGCAAAGGACCTAAATAGACACTTTTTAAAAGAGGACATACAGAAGGCCGAGAGACATATGAAGACAAAGGCACTAATCATCTGTGAGATGCAAATCAAAACAACAATGAGGTATCATCTCACACCTGTCAGAATGGCTATTATCAACAAATCAACAAACGACAAGTGCTGGAGCAGATGTGGAGAAAAAGGAACCCTCTTGCACTGCTGGTAGGAATGCAGACTAGTGCAGCCACTGTGGAAAACAGTATGGCGTTTCCTCAAAAAGTTAAAAATGGAACTTCCATTTGACCCAGTAATCCCACTTCTAGGAATATATCCCAAGAAAACAGAAACACCCATCAGAAAGGATGCATGCACCCTTTTGTTCATAGCAGCACAATTTACAATAACTAAGATTTGGAAACAGCTTAAGTGCCCATCAGCAGATGAGTGGATTAGAAAACTGTGGTACATTTACACAATGGAATACTATGCTGCTGTAAAAAAAGACAGAATTCTTATCATTTGCAACAGCATGAATGGAACTGGAAGCATTATGCTAAGTGAAATAAGCCAGTCAAAGAAAGATAAATATCACATGATCTCACTTATTTGTGGAATATAATGAACAACATACACTGATGAACAAAAATAGAACTATAGTCATAGAAGCATCAAACAGACTGTCCAACCTATGAGGGAAGGCGGGGGGCGAGGGGGTAGGGGATCAACCAAAGGACTTGTATGCATGCAAATGAGCATAACCAATGGACACAGACAGGGTGGGGGTGAGAGCATGTGCTGGGGGTGGGGGTGGCCGGGGAGAGGTCAACGGGAGAAAAGGGAGACTTATGTTTTACTTTAAACAATAAAGTGTACTAGCTGAAATATCTGATTTAATTGACTCTCTTGGGCGAGACAGTCAAGCAGGCGCTTTTGCACAGGGGAAGTTCTGTTAAATGCTTGAGTATCACTCAGTACGGAAGGATTATTTGGGGGATTCTTTCCAGCCTGTATATATTAGTACACAGTAGCTTGTCAGTAGTTCCTAGATGCTTTAGATGAGTTGTCTATAGGGATAAAATCCAGGACAGCTGTTTTAATTAAAGGATAAAGTTTAAGAAACATGATGGCCAAATTCTGAGTGTCCGGGATCACAGAAAGCCAAAGGCATTAGGAGAAAGCACCAGATAATGGATTGTGTAGAATATGGTTAGGGGAGTGGTTAAAAGATGCCTGCCATGTGAATTGGAAAGGGAGGTATTTTGGGGGAGAGAATTAAGGCTCTTCATATAAATCTGTACTTCTTCATTTTTTGATCAGAATTAACTCTGGACCTAAGATGGATATCTAAGAGGAGAGAGACATTATCAATGATTGATATTTAGAGAGTGTATTGATCACCTAGGAAGTATCATAGATAGATGTACAGACCACACCCACAGAGTGAATGGAATGAGACCAAGAAATTTGCACTTTTAATAAGCAGCCCAAGCTATTCTAATACATGTGGTCCAAGGGCCATTCTTTGGGAAACTCTGGCAGGAATTACCAGGTTTCACAGACAAAACATGGCTAAGATGCCAGCATCTCCTAGTTAATTTACAGCTTGGCCTGTCCAGGAACCTGGTAGCTGAGTAGGAGTAAAAATATCTGGATGGCTTTATGAACAGATTGCTCACTATTGTGGCCACCAGAGGTCCAATTTCAAAGAGAGGAAAGGATCTGTAGTTTTGACACATTCAAATCGTGAGGCCCCACATCTGTTCCATTTAGACCCTGTTTTCAGCTGAACAGGATGTAATTTTTCTTTCATATATTTAAGTTGCTTAAAGTCCAATAGCAGGCATAGTTTTCAATAGTAAAAGCTCTATAGATATCCCAATGATAATTCATAAAACTTCTCACAAAAGCCAAACATGCAAGTATAAACACGATCCTTTAGCTTTTTAACTTTCAAACTATATCCAAAGAGCACAATTAAGTCTCTGTACAGTACTTTTCTCATGAAAAATGGCCAGTAAATGCTTCTCATAGATAATCTATTTTAGTGTTATTGATTTTTTCCTCCTAAAAAGCTGTATTGAAGCAACAGCCATTAAGACTTAAGACTTATAGAGCCTTGCAACATCTGGTTATGATTGCAGACAATTGCTCTATTCCTTATTCTTGAGGCTGCCTATAATTCCATAGAGAACACCTTCATTAGCTGCCTACTATTCCCTTTCAGATGGCACCTGGGGAAAGGCATGCAAAAGAGATAAAGAAATATCTGAAGGCAAAGCAATGGTTATTGCCCATAAATTACTTATGTCATTTACCCATGGAGTCTGCTCGCTGGTGTTATGTTAGAACTTACTGCTTTTGAATCCATTGTCTGGGAGAGCTATGCCCAATGTATTTAGTGAATTAAATACATCAATTTTTACATTAGAGGCATACTTACACATAGCCTTCCACTTAAACAATTTTGCATAAGTAAAATTCATCAATAGTTATTAGTCAATTTTGTTAACAGAAAGACAGAGCTGAAGGATTTTATCAAAAAGTTTGGCATAACTTGGGAAATGCCTCAGGAGGCTAGAGCAGGAGGCTTGGAAAATGAGCAAGAAGAAGGAAAGACCTGGTAGGTGCCAGGACCACAGGAACTGTGAAGTCACTGTTTTCTCTGCCACTGGAGAGAAAATGAACTTGGCTGTTGCTACCAACCTGGGAAATGGGTGTGGTTGCTGCATAAATGAATGAAGACTGCTTTTTGTGCCACTACTTTGAATTTTAAATAGCAGTACAATTTTTATCTTGTTGGCCCAGGCTAGATCGCATGAATGGGAGAAGCCTGAATCTGAACTAACTGGGTTTTCTGGAGCTTTAGTAGAATTCAAGCCCTGTCTCCCACAAAGTCTTACAGCATTACTTGGCCATACAAAAAGAATGGAATCTCACCATTTGAGACAGCATGGATGGACCTAGAGGGTATTATGCCAAGTGAAATGAATCAGATAGAGAAAGACAAATACCACATTATTTCACTTGTATGTGGAATCTCAAGGACAAAATAAATGAATGAACCAATTTGAAACAGACTTATAGATACAGATAACAGACTGAGAATTGCCAAAGGGGAGAGGATTTGGGAGGTTGGATGAAAAAGGTGAAGGGATTAAGAAGTACAGATTGGAAATTACAAAATAGTCTCAGTGACATGAAGTACAACATAGGGAAAATAGTCAAAAGTATTATAATAACTATGTGTGGTGCGTGGGTATTTGAAACATTGAGGGGATCACTTTGTAAAGTATATGATTGTCTAACCACTAGGATGTACACCTGAAACAAATACAAATACAAATAATATTGAATGTAAACTGCAGTTGAAAAATAAAATTTAAAAACATAGGAAGGGGATTCAGAAATGGGGCAATAAAAAAATCCTTGTGTCCACCAACAAGACCTAACAAGAAGTTCGACTTATGTCTACTTCATAGCCTTTTGACTCAAAATAACTAATGTTTAACATGGGATATACCACATCTAAAAGAGTAAAATTAATTACTAAATCCATATCACAATAGTAATAACTTTAAGGAGGCTTAACTAGTACAGATTCTTCAGAGAATGATATATTTATGCCCACAAAGAGAAAGTTTATAAACACACAAATATGTAGCTGAACAACATTAAATAAATATGAGTTTTCCATCATTCTTACAAAATGAATGATGGAAATTGTTATTTCCATTTCATCTTCCAATAAACATGTAGTTGGTGTTTTCTATAGAACGGGTGCTCTGTTAGGTACTGGGAACTCACAGGTGAATTTAAATCTATTCTTGTCCTCAATCAATTTATATTATAGTAGAAGAAGATATATGTGCAAACACAATTCAATAGTGAAGCTTAGGTGCTTTATGAAATTATGTACACAGTACAGTGGAGGTACAAATATGTGAGGGGTCAAATTTAAGCAGAAAAAAGACTTCAAATAAAAAAGATTAAAAGTAAATGAACAGTTTCAGTAAATGAAGATGTGTTCTCTTAGGAAAGTAGAAGAATGGATTCCCTGGCATGAGGAAAGGAATGGAAGTAGTTGCATGTTATTCAAAAATGGGTTAATGTGTATATGTTGCTGGGTTTGGGAGGGAGAGTAGGGATAGGTAGAATCATGAAATAAGACTTCAGAAGTAAATTGAGTCAAAATTTGGAGAGCCTGACCCAAGTAGGAAATTTTAGTTTATCATATTGGCAATAGAAAATCATTAAAAATTTTTAATCAGAGGAATATTGTATTTTACTTTTTGGCTTTATGTTTTAAGAGATCTTTTATAAAGATTTTTTTTTTGTTAAAAGATGAATTAGAGAAGGCAAAAGGAGACAAGAAGGTCAAATAGATTTTGGTAATATCTCAGGGAAGAGAAGAAGAGAGACAAAGCTAGTGCAGTTGAAGTCTTGATGGAATTTGAGAGGTCTTTAGCAATAAAGAAAAGAATTGGCAGGGCTTTACCACTAGCTGCACGTAGGTAGTGAAAGGATGGGTGGAGGGACATGCTGGGCTTACAGCCAGGCTTTGGTGGAGATACAAGGTACCAATGAAAGAAAAGTAAAATATTGAGTGGAAAAAGAAAGGACATCCAGTAAATTGGAAAATACAGGTTTGGAAAGCAGGAGAGATATTTTAGTTAGAAGTATCTACATCAATCACCAGGATAAAGTACAGGAGGTCACTCTGGGAGAATATGTAGAATAATGAGAGAATAAGACAAAATATAGTGTGTTGGAGCACATCGCCTTATAAGAAGTTGACAGAGAGGAGCCTGCAATGGGAACAAAGGAGGAATGATCAGAGAGCCCAGCAGACCCTAGGAACAGTAGTCACACAGGATGGTGGGATGAGGATGAATTTAAGAAAAATGGTCTGATAGATACCGCATTCAACTGATTTTTTTTCATTGTCTGTAAGGCCATCAAAAAAAGGGAAAGTGCCTTTTGAAAACCCAAACTATCCAGCATCTAATAAAATATGTGGCATGTGGTAAGTACCCAGAAATGTTCTTCAGATTGAAGCATAAAATATTCTTGCTGCCTGAGAAGGAGTTGGGGCTATAACACCATCCAAAATGTTCCCCTAACAAAAGTCTACATATCAGTGTGTTAACGGGAATACCCTGAGCTGAAACAGTCATGATGTCCATATTCCTACCTTCCAGAAAATGGGGAGAACTATTGTCAGTTGAGTCTAATCAGGAAGTTATTTGTCTAACTTAAAGAAGAAGCTCTTATCTACCAAATAGAAAAGAAAATACGGTTACAGAGAATGGAAGGGTAGAACAAAAAAGCAACTGGCCAAAGACCTCATAGAGTTCAAACAACTGGTGAGATGCATGTAGAGCAGTCATTCCCAGGGTACTCAGTGGCTGTCATGTATTCACTGGCAGGCTTTTTGCAGAACATCTTACAGGAACCTGAAGCTTCCTTAGTATTATGGTTGATTAAGGGTGTAAATTGAACTTGAAATATTTACTGATCTATCAGTTGAGGACACCTAGCAAGGGCAGTGATAAACTTACTGAGCATCCCAGAATAGATTTATGGGGAACAAATGCAGCACAGAACACTCAGAGAGGATCTGTGTAATTTATATAACATAAGAAGAGAGGAAGCTAAACAATGCCAGAGCAGTAGACTCTTGGTTAAAGGTTTCCACTAATTCCTTAATTGCAGATATAGCCTGCTTCCTTAATAAGAAAGCAAACTAATATGAGAAACCTAATGTGGAAAAGATATAATTTTAATATCTAAGTATGCTTGTGCCAAATGAATAGTAGAATGTGGATTCTTCTCATTCCATAACATGGGTTGAGTTTGTTAACAAATCTTTTGATTGTGAACCCTTTCCAGTATATAGATATATATAAACATTTTGATATGATATCCATAATAATAAAAGCATAATATGCTAATTAGACCAGATGTCCTTCCAGACAAAGCCAGGGCTGCGAGGGAATCCCAGGTCCCAGGTGCCAGAGGGAAGCCGGTGCTGGCAGCCAGGGGAAGGGAGGCCTACTCTTGTACGAATTTCATGCATCGGGCTTCTAGTAGAAATATATTCATAGGTACAGATATATGCAGATACAGATAGAGATGTTAACAGAGATACAAATATACATGTGAATATAGATACAGATGTAGATATGGTTATGAACATGGAGGTCGAGATAGAAGTTTGAATTAGGTTTGTGTCTCCTGACCATTGTACTGCTAGTTGTGTCTGGCTTCAGGGGACAGCACTGGGTGTTCATACCAGGGGTACAGGATGGCTCAACATACACAGATAGATCAGTGTAATACACTACACTAACAAAACAAAGGATAAAAAGTATGTGATCTTATCAATAGATGCAGAAAAAGCATTTAATAAGATATTACATCCATTTATGATTAAAACACTCAATAAAATTGGTATAGAAGGGAAGTACCTCAGACATAATACTAGTAAAAACCATATATGACAAATCGTCAGCTAATATC
>NW_005871214.1:636460-708367 GCF_000147115.1 Myotis lucifugus | reverse complement strand
AACTGCCCCCTTGTTGGCTTGATCACCCCCAATTGCCACCCCTGCCAGCCTGATTGCCCCCAACTGCCCCCCACTGGCCTTCTTGCCCCCACCTGCCCCCACCTTCCAGCCTGCTCTCCCCCAACTCCACCCCCCCCTCCTGCTGGCCTGATCGCCCCTAACCTCCTCTGCCTCGGCCCTGCTACCATGGCTTTGTCCAGAAGGACATCCAGTAGGTCTCCTGGTCTAATTAGCATATTACCCTTTTATTAATATAGATAGTGCTGGAAGTCCTAGCCAGAGCAATAAGACAAAAGTAATAAATAAAGGGCATCCAAATATGGAATGAAGAAGTAAAAGTGTCACTTTGTGCAGGTGACATAATTCCTTATGTGGAAAACCTTAAACACTCCACCAAAAAATATTTATAAACAATAAACAAATACAGTAGAGTTGCAGAATACAAACTCAATGTACAGAAATCCACTGCATTCCTATATAGTAACAATAAACTTTCAGAAAAAGAAATTTAAAAATAATTTCTTTTGCAATTGCAACAAAAGGAATAAAATACATAGGAATAAACTTAACAAAGAATGTAAAAGATCTATATGCTGTGACCTATAAAGCATTATTAAAAGAGATTGAAAAAGACAATGATTTGGAAAGATGATATTATGTGTTCATAGATTAGAAGAATCAACATATTCAAAATGTCCATATTACTCAAACAATATGAAGTTTTAATGCAATCCCCATAAAAACCCAATGGCATTTCTTAAAGAAAGAACCAAAAAATCATCAGATTGTATGGAATGACAAAAGATCCCATATAGCCAAAACAATCCTGAGACAAAAGAACAAAGCCAGAGGTATCACACTACCTAAATTCAAATTATACTACAGAACAACAATAATCAAAATAGCATGTTATTAGCAGAAAAACAGATACACAGACTAATGGAACAGAACTGAGTGCCCAGAAATAAAATCACATGTATATGGGAAAATAGTTTTTGACAAAGGAGCCAAAAACACAATGGAAAAAAAGAAAGCCTCTTTAATAAATGGTGCTGGAATAATTGAAAAGCCACATGCAAAAGAATTAAACTAGATTATAGTTTTTTCCCATGTACAAAAGTTAACTCAAAATGGATCAAAGCCATAAGTATAAGATCTGAAACAATAACTTACACAGAAGAAAATATAAGGTACTAAACTTATGGACCTTGGTCTTAGAGAAGATTTTATGAATTTGATCCCAAAGACAAGGGAAATAAAGACAAATGAATGGGACTGTATCAAACTAAAAAACTTCTGAACAGCAAAAGAAACCACTAACAAAACAAAAAGGCAACCAACCGAATGGGAGATGATATTTGCAAACAACAGCTCTGGTAAGGGGTTAATATCCAAAATATATGAAGAACTCATACAACTCAACACCAACCAATCAATCCAGTTAAAAAAATGGGCAGAAGACCTGAACATACACTTCTCCCATGAAGACATGATTCAAAAAACTCACAGATATTTGAATAGATTCTCAACTTTTCTAGCTATTAGGGAAATACAGGTCAAAACTACAATGAGATACTACCTCACACCATTAGAATGGCTATCCTATATAATAAAAGCCTAATATGCTAAGTGTCTGGTCGTCTGGCCAACTGGTCAACCAATCAAAGCATAATATGCTAATGATATGCTAAGGCTGCTCAACCACTCGCTATGACATGCACTGACCACCAGGGGGCAGATGCTCCGACCAGTAAGTTACTTGCTAGAGTCTGGCCAATTGGAACTGAGCAAGATGGGTCAGGCACGCCCTGGAGCCCTCCCACGTCTGGCCCTGGCCCTGATTGTGCACTGGTTGGGTCCCTCAGCCTGGCCTGTGCCCTCTCTCAATCTGGGACCCCTTGGGGGATGTCAGAGAGCTGGTTTCAGCCCAATGGCAGAATGACCGGTTGCTATGACACACACTGACCACCAGGGGGCAGACACTCAATGCAGGAGCTGCCCCTGGTGGTCAGTGCACTCCCACAGGGGGGGCACTGCTCAGCCAGAAGTGGGGCTGATGGCTGGCAAGCACAACGGCGGTAGCGGGAGCCTCTCCCGCCTCCGTGGCAGCACTAAGGATGTCTGACTGCCGGCTTAGGCCTGCTCGTGGGGAGCGGGCCTAAGCCAGCAGTCAGACATCCCTTCGAGGGCTCCCAGACTGCAAGAGCATGCAGGCCGGGCTGAGGGGACTCCCTCCCCCCCCCCCCGCCAAGTGCATTAATTTCGTACACCAGGCCTCTAGTTATCAATAAGATCAGTAATAACAAGTGTTGGAGAGGTTGTGGAGAAAAAGGAACCCTCATTCACTGCTAGTGGGAATGTACAGCCACTATGGGAAACAGTATGGAAGTTCCTCAAAAAATTATTAAAATGCTTTTCTATAATTAAATGTTTTTAAACAGTGAAAATTTATTTCTCTCTCAGAGTGCTGTATGTTAAAATATTATTTGGTTAGGTACAGAACTATACAGTATAGATTATTAAGTCAGAGAATTTTTGAGGGAAATTTCAAAAAGGGGGTGAGACTAGAAGCAGGATATTGAAGGATGGCTACAGTTTAGATAAGCAGAGGCATTGGGATGGCTTTTTAGGCAAGAGAATGCAATAGAGAAAGGAAAAGAGGAGGTATATTGTTGAAAAAATCCTAGTAAGGGATGAGTGGTACAAATATTAAATTATGGAGATAGTTCTAAGTTGTGAACATTCCTGGCACTAAAATTTCAATGTCATAACTGCATAGTAAGAAATAGGGACCACTGACAGTTCTTGAAAAGTGGCATAATATGAAGGCATTTTTTAAAATTAATCTCATATAAGATGCTGAGGAATGGCTAGACCAGAAGGAAGTCTATTAAGAAGCCTGTCAGTGGTTCTAGAGAGGATGTGATAAAGACCTATCTGGTGTGGTGGTTGTGAAAGGAATGGATGGATAAGAGAGAGTTAAATGAGCAGTGGCTCTCCAGTGGAGCAAAGGGGTGCACATGGTACCAAAGAGAACACTGAAGATAAGTACATAAAAATTTTATTTATAATTAGATAATTTTGGCAAGAACTGAGGATCAGTTTAAGGTTTTAAAAGATAACATGTTCAGATATTTTTAAAGATATAACTCTATTTAATTTTCCAAATTGATGTTTTAGAAAGCCCTATTTTCTTTCTCACTCCATTTATCTTCAACTAGAGAGTAACATCTATAACATATTCTGAATGAATACTCTATGTAGGCAAGTATTCTGAATAATACAAAAGTGTGCAAAGACAGGGCTAGTCTACTACAAGTTATACTGTACTCTATAGACAGAAAAAAATTTTAATGTACATTATAACATGTCCACACAATAAGTCAGTATTCATGAAACTCCGTTTTCTACTCATTACACAATAATGTAAAGGACATCTCAATTGTCAATGCATTGATGGATCTGAGTTTACTAATTTTGGGCATAAAAAGCAAGAGTTTGGACTAAAAACTACCATTAAAATACCTAAGTGAGCCCAGCTGACGTGGATCAGTGGTTGAGCATTGACCTAAGAACCAGGAGGTCACGGTTTGATTCCCGGTCAGGGCACATGCCAGGGTTGTGGGCGTGGTCCCCAGGTGGGGCATGTGCAGGAGGCAGCCGATCAATGATTCTCTCTCATCATTGATGTTTCTATCTCTCCCTCTCCCTTCCTGTCTGAAAGCAATAAAAATCTATTTTAAAAAATACCCAAGTGAATTTAGTTCAGTACTGAGGGAACTGAGCATGTTTTATTCTAACAAGAAGCAGCCTAATGCAATGCAGAGTCTGAACAAACCCACACGGAGGATAGAAAGCAAGAGTGACAAGATGCCAACACATTATGACAGCTACTGTGCCGCCTGACCTGGAACATTTATGCATTTCCTAAAGGTGCATAAAAAGCAAATTTCATCATTGCTTCCACCACATCAAACTCACATTTCCTGTTTTTATTACCCATAATCCCACAGGCTCTGGTAAAGCATCAAACTGAAGTTCATTAGTTAACATTTTAAAAGGACAAGATTTGAAGATGCTCTTTCAATTTTACTTCATATGCCAAGCACTGGAAAAATCACTAGCCCCGAAAAGAGCCAACTCCACTATTATTATCAACAATAAAATCCACCCACAAATTGAACCATTGCCAACCAACCACTGAAATGCTGACAACATCACAGGGTTTTCCCAACTGTGGAGACACAGAAAGCAGCTGCGACCCCCCCTCACTCAATGCAGATGGTGAGAAGTTAAGAGTGCTCAGAAGAATGGCTACTAAAGGAAAAGCCGCCGAGAACTTCCACAAATGTATCCAGTGATGTGGCAGTTAGTTCCAGATATTAGTTACAAACTGATCTTTTCATCTCCCACCTGCTTCCTCTCCTCCATTTTCATTTCTCAGATCATTGCATGATCATCTACTCAATGGTCCAAGCTAGAAACACCCAAATTGGCTTTTTCTCTGTATTCCTCAACCACCAAAGTCAGGAAATTTCAATGCCATCCCCTCCTCTCTGGACCCACTGTCACACTTTAGGTTTTCTCATTCCTTCCTAGACTACGACTAAAGGTCTTAATCAGGCTTGTGTTTGAGCATAATTAATTGCTAATATAGTATTCTATCTTCAAATAAGTGATTAGATGGCACATTATAAACTTGTTGCTAGAAATTGTAGAAATTAGAAATAGCCCTGCCAGTGTGACAAGGCGGTTGAGCGTAGACCCATAAACCAGGAGGTTAAGTTTGATTCCTTGTCAGGGCACATGCGAGGGTCAATTCCCAGCACGGGGTGTACAGCAGGCAGCCAAATCAATGATTCTCTCTCACTGATGTTTCTATCTCTCTCCCTCTACCTTCCTCTCTCTGAAATCAATTTAAAACAGGAACTAGAAATAAAATTAGCAGAAACTAGAAATGAAATAAAATAAAGTACAATAAATAAAATAAAATTAATAGAAACTGGAAATAAAATGATTCAACTGGGATCATTTCCATGTGGTGCTTAAACTCAGAATCAATATTCATAGAACTGAGAGATAAATTCTTTAATTAGGCATCCTAAAATATTGCAAGAAATGCTGAATTTGTTTGGGGGAAATAGATATTAAGTGGCTGAAGTAGAATTTAGATATTCTATCCTCCTTTTTTTTGAGGTTGATCAGAATGTGTTGCCCAGATCCTTCTCCCTCTATGCATTTGCAAGTGTTGCAAGTCTGAGTTCTTAAGAGATTCATTCTCAATAAATTAACAGATCATCTTTGATTTTAAATTTGGAAGTTGATACAGGGAGTGTGCTATTTCCTTTTCTTCCACAGAAACAAATTATTTCTCCCAAAACCTGAACTCAATTTTTTGAGGAATTTAGTCAGATCTGGTCTGTGAGTGACAGCACTAAAGGGGGCTCTATTGATTACACCACCCCTCTCCACCAAGGCCACCATTACCAGCCTTGTCAGGGGCAGGCCTATTGCTATGTGACAAACAGTCACCTTGGAGACACAGCACGAGCTGCTTCATCCAGTGCCCTTTTCTCTAGTTTCTCACTTTGAACCACTTACACTTGAATGTATTATTTAATGTGGTAAAAAAATGCATCGCTCTTGCAGACCTTCAAGAGCTCAAACAGATTTAAAAAGCTTTGGAAACCTTTCTACAACTAAAATAACTCTGCCCTTGGAAGAACAGGCATGGTGTTCATGTCAGGATTATCAGCAGTGGACCTGGATGAGTAAAACAATTAAATGAGCAATTTTATGAAGTTTGGTGGCGTGATCCCTCTATACTTACCCATGAAGCTTTAAAGGGCTTCCTATGTCACAAACCAATAATTTCCCCACCTTGCTTGAAAGAAGTACAAAATTGCTGTAGCTAGAGACTCAAAGGTAGTGTTAACCCTAAGCACACAACAACTGTGGCAAAGAGAATTGAAATCTTGATCCAGCTTAAAGAACAAAGACTAAAATGAAGTTGACCAGCTGTCTAATTGCCTGACAAATGGAATCAACTGACCCTGCTGATGAAATCAGAGATGGCCAATTCAACTAGGTCATGTTTAAATGTAAATAATGTAGATATAGTTTTTCAATACACCTTTTTAGCTGTATTCTTCAAGCTCAGGTGAGAAGACAAAAAGGGGTCTGGTGTCTCTGTACTATGTCAGCTTAGCTAAGCTTGCAGCACGTTCCCAGAATTATCTTCTCCATCCGATTATGGACTAGAGATGACCACAACAGAAATTTGTGGGGGAAATCGAATCCAGAAGTAAATCGGGAGTGTTGTGTAGCTTAGCAGACAGTGTAGGGTCCACAGCTAGTGCAGCTCATGCATGTTGTTGCAGAGCAGCTGGTTTACCTTGTTAGCGTCCATCCAATCTCCTCCCTGCACTTCTCCAACTCCGGGGCCAGGTGCATTTTTAGGATTCTGAATGAGTCAGCTTCTCCTGCAGGTTACCCACCTCACCAACATTACGGGATTGGAGATGGTGACAGATCAGCTCAGTTTCCAGCTTATTCTGGCGGGTTCCAGATTATCCTCGTGGGTTCCAGTTTGTCCTTGCTCTCCTCCACTTCACACCATCTCTTCTCCCTGCTCATCTCAGGCCCAGAAAAAGATGAAAAAGCAAAAGCATACATATTTTGTTTCACCAATGCCCACATTTACACAACATCAAGTCCCTCTAATAAATCCATTATCTCATCTCATTCCTGATAGTTTTGCTTCTCTGATCAAATTCTGAGCAAGCACAGCAGGTATGCCAGGCCCTGTGATAGGTGAATTGCTATCCTTTCTTCAATTGCATTTCCTCAAAAATTAAAAATGGAACTGCTGTTTGACCCAGTGATGCTTTCTGGGAATATATCCTAAGAATCCTGAAACACCAATCATAAAGAATGTATGCACCCCTATGTTCATAGCAGCATTATTTACAATAGCTACGATCTGGTAACAGCCCAAGTGCCCATCAGGAGATGAGTGAATAAAAATGCTGTGGTACATTTTCACAATGGAATATTACACGGCTGTAAAATAAGAAGGGACTCTTACCCTTTGGGACTGCATGGATAGACCTGGGGATTATTATGCTAAGCAAAATAAGCCAGTCAGAGAAAGACAAATACCATATGATCTCACTAATTTGTGAAATCCAATAACCAAAATAAACTGATTAACCAAATAGAACTAGAGGCATGGATATATGGAACAGACTGACAGCTGTCAGAGGGGAGGGGAATGGAGGGACTGGATAAAAGAAGGTGAAGAGATTAGCCAAAGACTATACATGCATATCTCATGTATACAGACAACAGGGGAGGGAGAGAGAGGACTGAATGGAGATGGACAAAAGGGGAGGACATCTGTAATAGTGTCAACAATTAAAAAAATCACTAAACATCATTTTAAATAAATTGGAATAAACAATTTATGTGAAATTCCTAATGAGTTTCTATGGCACCAAATTCAAGCTTTATGGTATACTCTGTGCCACATAGCTTGATGAAGGCTCCTTAATCAAAATACATTAAACATAAACTTTAGAAATGTCAGTGACAAGGTAAATAATTCAGAGCAAAGAGCCAGGCTAGAATGATAAGACCAGAAGGAAATAGATTAGACTAGGGCAGACCTGAGAAGCAGATGAACAAGGTAAAATTAAGAATCTAGAAATACATTCCCAAAAGTAGGGTACCAGATTCTTAGTAAGATTTTTCCAGGAAGGTAAATCCTTATAAGCATAGAGGAAGAGTTAGGCTGGGGCAAGTAATTAGCAAGAAAAGAACCAGAAAACACCAGGTTCAGAGGTCAATCAAGGCAGGTCTAATATTTTGGAAACTTGGGTACAATGTAATTCAAACGACAGAGCAAAGGGAAAAAACAAACCAATAGTTGAGGACCAGATTTGGGCACTGAAGAAGCAGGAGAAATGTTCAGGAAATGGTCCTTTATGCCTCGAGGTCTGGGCTGTTTGGTTGAACCAAGGACCATTCTCCAGGGAGCATGAGCTAAGCCACGAGTGATGTTGAGATTTAGGTACGAGAAAGATGAAGATCCAGCTTGTCATGAGGGCTGAAGCTCAAAGCCAGATTAGAGGCAAGTCATACTGATTCAATGTTGAACTATAAAATGTTTTCCTTGAAATCCTGGTCCCTCTTGCTGGAAGTCAGGGTTAGTCCCATTAGTGCTGTACACTGATTAAATGATTCCTGCAGCTAGGGAAAAAACAAAAACAAAGACATAAAAAACAGGGAACAAGGAGAGGTGACAAAACTGTAAGCTTGAAAAACAAACCGTATATGAATGTGTGTATAAACTATAAATAAATCCTAAGCCTCAAAATGGATGGTGATTAAGTGACTTACCTATGTCTTTTAGATACTTGATTCACATATATAATATTTGTTTAAAGCAGGTGTTTGAATAACATCATTTTGTTCAACATCATTTAGGTTGATGAGATGCCATAGAAACTTAACTCTTGTTTATATCAATTAGCCTATGGTTAAACTATGTTTGTTATATGTAATTTGCTAAAGTTTCAGAACATATCGAAATGAAGAGAGGACTTACTGTGTATGATGTACTAGGTAAATAAGGGAGAGAGATCGTATACACTGTCTATACAGATAAAGAAGCTATGTTATCCCCATTTTCATGACCATTACACAGGGTGTCCCTAAAAAATGTATAGACACTTTGAATGATTATAAAGTCAGTGATTATTAACATACAGTTCATTTTCAAAATTTAAAAGAATCTACAGAAATGAATAATTATTTTGTCAATGCTTGTTTTAAAACAGATGACCGTTCTGGTCCAGGCACTGCTGATAATGTAAAGCAATGGAATTGCAAACATCAAGAACCATTTGGTTTAGTATTGTGCACCTTCAATTCATTGACTGTTGCCAGTTTTGTGCCATAAACTTTATCTTTTATGTATCGCCATTAAAAAAAAGTATAGTGGCACTTTAGGACAAATTTGCTTTGTTTAAAGCTTAGACTGGCTTCACTCACTATTTCAAATCAGTTAAATCTGAAAAGGAGTGAAAATTAAGTGCATTATCAGCTGTGAAAATATGTGTAAATTTTTTGAGACACCCTATATTTAGTAGAGTTGAGTATAAGCATTCTGTGATTAATTGAAATTCCTGAATTCAAAGACTATTTATTTTTCCTAAACTACTTACACTGGGGTAAAATAATTTCATAGACATTATTTATATGAGTATGAGCCTATCTAATAAAGAGGGAATATGCTAATTGACCCTCACACCATCGCAAAGATGGTGGCTCCCACAGCCAATAAGGAGGGAATATGCTAATTGACTGTCATGCCCTCAAAGATGGTGGCTCCCACAGGCACAAGATGGTGGCACCCAGTCCCCTCAGCCCTGCCAGTGCAGCAGGTGCACAGCAAGGCCGGGCCCACCCCAGGTGGGCTTGGCCACTCTGCGTGCCTGCCTCTGGAGACCTCCAGTCACCTCAGCCCCCCAGCTGCCCAGGGCCGGCCCGTGGTGCAGGCAAGCCTCAGATGGTGGCTTCCCAGCCACCCAGGGCTGCCCGAGGCTCAGGTAACCAGGACGGGCCGAGGCTTGTGCTACCAGCAGTGGCAGCAGCAGAGGTGTGATGGGGCGTCGTCTTCCCCTGATAGCCAGGTCACCTCCCACCTCTGAGGGCTCCCGGACTGTGAGAGGGGGCAGGCCTGGCTGACAGACTCCCCCCTCCAGTGCATGAATTTTCATGCACCCGGCCTCTAGTGTAGTTATAATAGAGATCCATTATTCCACATTAGGATGTGCTTTACCAGTTGAATATTCATATTTTTTGCTGCAAACATGTATATAAACAAGCCAATTGATTAAATTTGGATTTGAGGTCCTAATGCTTGCGGAATTCACACAATGGGATATCAAAGCTAATGGGATTACAGATGTGTATCCTGTTGCCACTCCCCCCCACACCCCATGTTTATGTATGTCTTTTGAAAGAAGTCCAAGAAAACTCTCAGGCAGCTATATGCTATTTATAGCCAGTCTGGAAATAAAGGGAAAACATGCAGTAATGACAGCTTTCTGGCTCTTTGGATTATTAGATCCCTTGCTTAGCAATAACAATTTCTGTAAATACAGATCTTTGAGACTCAGCAAATAAAAACCCACACTGCCAAGACATGATAAATTCTCAAAGGAGTCTACTTCAGCAATATTGGCTTAGGCCACGTTTCGGTAATGATTCACTTCAATATCCTCTGTCTTTCTGAATTATTACCCTTACTTTTATTTGCTCACTGGGTCCTAAACAGCAAGAAAGCTATTCACATGATATTCATGCATGCTCCTTTCTTTAGATAGTCTATTTTCTGTTCCCCTTCACTGGAGGTAACAGCTTTAAGATGAATATTAAACCATTATACTTTCATCTCTGCATAATTTCCATGCATTTAATGTAGACCAAGAAAACCAGTCTTCTAGTTGAATTGGGAGCACAGAAAAAAATTCTAGGTGTCTTGATCCTGAAGTTTGATGTATAGAGAATTGGGCTAAGCTGATTTCCAGAGGGAACTTGGGGAGAAATCACATCAGGATCAGTATTATCCATTTATCCCTCATACTAGCTGTTAGATCAAACAGAACTCTAGTTCTCACAGGGAGTTTCTGGGGGAAAAACACATTTATAGAAAAATTTCTGATCTCAGAAAGATCACATATTACCATTTGATAGAGATATGCTATGCGTGGGTGCATGGAGGACTTAGGGGGAGTGCAGAACAACTGGCTGCTATACACCAAAAAGCACTCATTTGAGCTAAAATACTTTCAGTTACATGGATGGGCATAGGAGATACTAATATGAGCTACTGAGAATCCTCTACAAGCAAAGGGACACCAATGCCAGTGGTGGGAGAGGTCTGACCCAGGCAGCAATAAGGCATTAAGGGGATGCTTTGATGCTACATAATTAAAAAAGAATAATGAAACCAACTAAGAGTGAATCTACATTTATCAGTATCATTAGTTGACAGTCCTTAAACACATCAGTGTCAAATACTCCTCTCAAAAAAAAGTGTTCATCTAAGTTCTAATCAATTCCTGCAATTACTGTTGCATTTTAATAACATATGTTAATACATATTATGCAATTACATATTCATATTAATTTAAGTATATAACATTTTTATTTGTGTTTACAATTTAAAACAGTCAAAGTGTGAACAATAGAATATAATATTTTTCTTTGGTAATTGTAACTTTTATTTCATAGGGAAATTTTACTGAATTTGAATAATTCCTTTAAATTTTGTTTTTCACTTTAATTGTTAATTGTTTGTTATAAAATAAAAGAAAAAGTCTAAAAATTTTTATTATTTCTGATTATTTCATTCTTATTACCATAAATATTTTTGTTCTATAGAGAAAGAAGAAATTAAAAAATGATCTGCTCCAAGGATCAAATTCCCTACTCACACCACTGCCTAAAATAAGACGTGTTCTGAGACTATGGTTTGCACCACGTGCCAGGCACTCACTCCAGAGTAACGAAATTGAGCCAGTGTGGGAAGGGCCCTCAGAGGCATAGATGTGATCAGTTCTGCACATGCCATGAGTAAGTTATCACTTTTAATAGTTGCCTGTCCCAATTGATCAAAAATTTGATTTTTTTTTTGTATAGGGAAGAGCCAAGATTTCTTAAAGTGAAAAATATTCGCTCATTGCATTTCTTTTTTTAAAAAAGGTATTTTATTGAATTTATTGTGGTGACACTAGTTAACAAAATTATACAGGTTTCAGGTGCACAATTGAACAACACATCTGTACACTGTATTGTGTGTTCACTACCCCAAATCAAGTCTCCATTCATCACCATTTATCCCCCATTTACCCTCCTCCACCTTCTCCCATCCCACCCCCTACCCCAGCAATCAACACACTGTTGTCTGTGTCCATGAGTTTTTTAGTTTTTCTCTTTTTTTGAAATTCCCCCATGCTAATGGCCAGCTTTCTGGATTGAGGGCAATTTGCACAGCTGCTTTGTGAAGACCATCCAGTGTGGTCCAAATATACTCTGAAGCCAGGAGGAAGAGGTGACGAGCTGCCAGCTTGTTCCAACCCTTGTTTGAATGCTAAATGAATGGCACCTAGGGATCCAAATGATTTATGCCATGTGTGATTTTTATCTCCATTAGCTTGATGCCTTTTACTTTTTTTCTGGTAGCAGAATATGTACTCAATAACTAATAAGAACTAATGTTTGAAAAACAATTGCTTTTTTGCTAAAAATTAATTATCAGCCTTGATTAAGATTATAAAAATGTTGGGCACACTTACCACACAAATAATAATTGTTTTAGACTGTTTCTTTCACATAAATAAAGTGCAGGATTCAGGAGTTCTTTGTTTCTGTTGTTGCCTTCTTTAATGATAGGGAATCTGTAAATACAACCACTGTTGGTTGGGTCATAGACAAGATTGGTTACTAAGATAATACAAAAGCATTTCATTATATATTTTAATCTAGAGGCCCAGCGCACAAAAATTCATGCACTTGGGGGCAGGGGAGGAGGCCCCTCAGCCTGGCCTGTACCCTCTCGCAGTCCAGGAGCCCTCAGGGGATGTCCGACTGATGGCTTAAGCCCGCTCCCTGTGTGGGCCTAAGCCGCAGGCTGGCCTCCCTCTGCAGGAGGCAACCAGGTGGGCCGATCAGGGGATGGCACAGGCTGGCAAGCAACCAGCCCCCTCCTCCTCCCAATCGCCCCTCCACTGCCACTGTTTGCCTCCACCCCCGATCACCGTCCCCTCCCTCTGTCCACTGGCACGCACCTTGGCTGGCCTGGCACCACCTGCTTGCTGGCCCCGCCCCCTGCAGACCAGTTGTTCCACTGTTCAGTCAATTTGCATATTACCCTTTTATTATATAGAATGTGCATTCGTGTATAGGAGTGTGTGATACCCTAGGGAAAAAAAGTTTAAATGGAAGTCATAGTTGAGTAGAGCAAAACTTTCATTTCTTTGTCCCCCTTATTTCACCTTCTACATTTCTAGGCTCCATAAAAGTTATCATTAAAGAATCTTTTCTAATTCCCATTCAAGTTTTAGAAAGGGTCTCAAGTCTTTGTTATTGACTCTTTATAGCAAATGCCATCCTTAATCCTCATTTTTTAACTAATCAAACTACTCAATAGGAGGTAAAGAAGTACTTCACCAAAGGTGAAATAGCATAGTCCTGGTGAATCATATGCCATAGAGAACACATTTACAGATATTAAAGACACAGCAAGAATAACATTTTCCACCCGCAGTACAGCACATTTTTTAATTGTGGCTATTTTTAGAGTAATGTGTCTTGGTGACAATGGAAGATGTTTCACATATTAATCTGCATTGAGGCCATATTTAGATAAATAATTTAACTAAAACTTTGTTCTAATTTTAACCTTGTCATATTTAATCACACGAATAAATGTTATGAGAGAAAATTTGTGACTATTAAAAAATGTTTCCATTAGAAATGTTTTTTCCTTTTGTATTTTCTTACATTTCTTTCATTTCTTCCAATCTCTTGGCATTAAGCCAACTCAATAGGAGATGTATCCTACTAAATTACATATAATTCCTTATGCAGTGCTAGTGTCCAATTAATAGTAGTGGCATTCTCGTGCCAGAAGGACACCTTCAGAGTTCATAGTTTATGATCCAGTGCTTTCCTCTGAGCATCCTAAAATGATCCTTCACTTGGCTCCTTCATCTCTCTTTTCATCTATTGCATCTCCTGGGCTGTGACCTCAAATATCTTCTGCCTGTTTTATAATATATTCACATAAAATGAGGTGCCTACTTTCAAGGCCCCCTGGTATTTCACAGCTGCCTCTAATATTCTTAACTCTATTATCTTCTTCTTGAAGGCTCATTATTCCAGGTAGATTTTAATAATAACTTGCCAAGATTGGATGCAAAAGCATTAATATAATTAATATCCAAAAATATTTCATCTCTATTAAAGCAGAGAAAACAAACCTGTCTAAATAACTTTTATATTCAAAATGGAAAATGAAAAGTTTTTTTTAAAGTAAGAAGTGAATCCAGACTATTCTTGTCACCTTATGTACAACTTGTTGAATATTTACAAATATCCCTGAAGAGGAGATAGTAATTAATCTTAATTGTAAAGATTGTATGAGGTGCTGAGGTTAGATTGCCTGGATCAAATTATGACTATCATTGCACTAGCTAGGCAACCTTGGACAAGTGAGTTATCTCTATGGCTCAGTTTTATCATCTATAAAAATAGAATAGGGTTATAAGCATTAAATGAATTAATATTTGTAAAACTCTTAGAATAGCACCAGGCATACATACAAATACTGTTTGAAACAAGGTGAGTCTTACTTTCTCAGAGGCACTCGGTTGGTAGATAGCAAAGGAGAAATGACTACTTAAGCCTTTGGCTTAGGACAGAAGGCAAGAGGAGATACGAAGAGGAGGAGCACCTGAGAGAACCAAAGACATACTTTCCATACCCAGCAGTTGTTTCTGAGTTTAGGTCTTGTCAAGAGGTTGTACAGGTAGCCAACTGAGCTGATGGAGGTGATGCATGGCCTTACTTTTTGGCCTCCAGTACCCCTGTAAGAATTGTGGTGGTGAGCAAACATGTTGTCAATAAAACCTGCATCTCCAGGCTTTCTACTGACCTCATTACTCATTAAGATGTAAGGAATAGTTAGCAGCAGACTGTTTTGGTTACAACCTGACTTCTTCAGCATAAATATTGCAAATACAGATTCTGAAGAATATTATAGTGGGCAATGGTTTCAACCACAAATCCAAGATCAATGGCACATGAGGATAGTATGGTGAGCCCTACCACTGGGTATTGATCCTCTGAGCCACAGCTTCACACACAGATGGTAACCACTATCAGTCGCACCTGCAAAGAAAGGACCACAACACTTCTCTTCTACTTGTCAACATGTATCAAAACATTGGCAATGAGGATAATCCCATATGTGTAGCTCTGTAATTCAGCCTTAAACTGTTTGTAGGTAAATAATCTATATATATAAAAGGCTAAATGACTGGCCGACTGGCTGGTATCTATGACGCACACTGACCGCCAGGGGGCAGACGCTCAACGCAGGAGCTGCCAAGATGGAGTGACATGGCAGCAGCGGAACTTTGCAGAGTGCCCTCTTTCACTCTGGGACCCCTCTGGGGATGTCAGAGAGCTGGTTTTGGCCCAATCCCCACAGGCCAGGCCGAGGGACCCCACCTGCCTGAGGGACCCCGCTCACTCCACAGACACCCTTTGAGCCACTGCACTGCCCCAGGTGCAGCAGGCTGGGGAGGGACTGTAGGAGGTTGGCTCCAGGTTGTGTCCGGCCCATCTCGCCCAGTCCCGCCCTGCAGGCCACCTTCTAATTAGTTTCCTTTCAATGTGCACAAATCCGTGCACCAGGTCACTAGTAAGAATTATGAAGTCATATTTAAAAAACAGAGTTTAATGTGTTATCTACTTATAAGTGCTTTCATCAGTGAATTCCACTCAAGATATATATTTGAAATTAAAAAATATAGTTCTTAAGATAGTTCTATAATTCTGAGGGGACATTTCCCAAATGAGTCACATTACTGAAGTGTGTGTATATGTGTACCTATTTGTAGCACTCTTAAATATTTTTGAATAAATTAATCAGGGAATCATATGTGGAATCTAATAAACAAAATAAATGAATGAACAAAGTAGATCCAGAGACATAAAAGCATGCAATAGACTGACAAATCTCAGAGGGTAGGAAGAAATTAATCAAATAAGTTATGTGTAAATATGCATAACCTGTGGACACAGACAATAGTGCTGTGAAGGCCTGGGGGTGGAGGGGTGCAGTGTGGAGGGGGTCAATGGAGGGCATAGGGACATCTGTAATACTTTCAACAATAAAGATACGTGTTAAAAATTAATTAATTAGTGGAAAATATAAAATATCACAGAAATAATTTAAAGTCTTTAAGCAAAATATATGAACCTCCTACCAAAATGAATAAATAGCAGCACAACGTATTTTTTTCAAAAGCCATAGGTATATTTCTCCATGGTTTTAGAAAGTGTGTTTACCCAGATTCCACCTGTCTTGTGCACACAACGAAAGAGAATGCCTTTATTTCTTTGTGTCTCCCACTGCACCCCACAATGACTACACAAAGCAAAGAACCAATAAGTGTTTATTGGTTGATGAGTGAAAAATGGTGAAAACACTGAACACTGAAACACAGAACACTGCCAGGTTATCATCTACGTTTTATTGAAAATAAAGATTTAACTTACACATATAAAAACTTCAAAAGATTACCTCAAGCTTCCATTTGTAAACAATAGTGGTGCCTTTCATCTAAATGATGCTATAGCTATGAATCATTAAACAAACAAACCCAAATGTAAAATGCTTGCCTAGAAAGTCTTAAAAAGGCTCTCAGGATAAAATAACCTCTCAACAACATGTTCACCTTTTCATAACACAAAAACAAACAAAACAATCTTAAATATGCTTCTTTCCCTTCTGCTGTCAACTTATGCTACTGAACTTAATTCTTTTCCTTCCCTTTAGTACCAATTTTTAAATACGGAGGATAAATTGTCTTGATTCTACTTTCTCACATTCACCTTACTTCTTTACCCTTTGTAGTCTGGGTTCTGCTATCACTCCTTTACCAGATCTGCTATTTCAGATGTGCTTTCCAAATCTATTGGCATTTTCTCTGCCTTCTTTCTCTAGGAAGGTTATGATCCTAGACCCCTAGTTGCTATCTTGGAACTCTGCCTGTGGACTCTGGCCATTGTATCCCCTCGGTTGTCCTTTTTCCTCTGTCTTCTTTGCCAGCTCCTCATTTTCTTCCTGTCCCCTACAATCGCTATGAGAATAACTAACAAATAATGATGATGATCATTACAATAATAACACAAGTTACTAACCACAAGCTTCTTGCCACCCTGCAAAAACTCAACATGTTACAGTTATTCATGCTGCTAAGTAGGATCTAGAATTAGGTCACGGTCAATGAGAAGTCAGAAGTGTTGTGTAGTATTTCTATGTAGTCTCCTTAAAAGGCCGGGGCACCCTTCTTCTTCTCCATTCTTTGCCCTAGATCCGTTTCTTCCAATGCAGATTAAATGAATGGGGCTCCAGTATCCACCTTTGACAATGAGAATTAACGTCCTACCTTGGAATGATAAATCAGAAAACTGAAAGGAATATGATTCCCTAAAGGCTCTAGAATAGTCATATCAGTCCTATTTTGGATAAGAGGAAATAAGACGGATAAAGGTGAAAAAATATTGCCTAAGTTTATATTCTATGAAGTGATAGAGCTATTGCTAGAACCTAGCAAGGCTTAGCTCAGGGGGCGGGTTCTTTCTTAGCCACTATGCTATGCAATGTCCTGAAGTTGTAGCTGCAATTTATTATATGTTGTACATGATATTCTAATTGATAGGTTATGGTGATCATGCAAAATATAAGTCTTCTCAGAATATTAGCATTTTAAGTAAGGTAAAATGAAGTCTTATATCAGGGGTCAGAAAAAGCATTCTTAAATTGACATGGAGATGGGCAGGGAAGCACTAAAATTTGGGTCCAGTTCAGCTATTATGATAAAACAACAATTTGAAATTATTCAAGAAGTTTGACTACTAAAGAAATATTTTTAAAGCACAAAATATTGATTTGTCACTACTTATCTCTCTATTTAGAAATGATGATACTGAACATTCCAAGATTTTGTGTTGATTAAAGATGATAATAAATACATAGCTGCAAAACAATAGTATAGCAGTATATGTTTTTACTTAACATGAAGAGAGAGTTTCCATTTATCTTGAAGCTATTTGCAAAAGGCAAACAGGAAAGCTAGAGATGTTTTTCATATTAATGAGATTTTCACATAAGATAAAATATGCCTAATGCAGCTCACCATCACATTCCTAACAGTATTTTTATATCCAAACTATGCTTTTTATTTGGCTTGCTAGTACTCTTTAAAATTCATCTCTACAAGAAGTAGACTATAACTTCAAAGTTCTTTCATGTATTCGATATCATCATGTCTTACTCATCATAAATAACCTTTCAATCTACTTGTATCTAAACTGAGAAAATTTAGAACCTCTTAAATTTATTTTCTCAAGATTAAAAAATACACACATTATAGTAAAATGGCCTTCCTTTGAAAAGGAAAGAAGTGTCACATTTTTAATATTTTTAATGATATGACTGTGATAAAGCAGAGGCTTTTATCCAAATATAATAACTAAAGCTCACCTATGTTCATTGTATCAAACTCTTTTAGTGTAATTCTAACTATGGAAGCTGAAAATGCTCTTGTAAAACTTGTTGCCATGACAACAAAATCCCCTAAGAAATGAGACAAGTCTGCATGTGAAGGAATTATTTATGACATTATTTAATAGGACAATGCTTCAACCACCCATTACAACCCCATGTTTCAGCTTCTCTATTGATTGTTAAAATTTTTTACCATTTAACAAAAATTTCATCCTACATAGCTCTTTCGTAAATATGATAAAATTAACCCTTATTTTTGTAACAACTGTTATTTATACTGAGTAAAAAAATAGAGTTACTAGAAGTTGGCAATATTTATAAGTTATTAAGAAATATTTTACATGGTCACTTATCCTTTATTTGGTCTGAAGAATCTCCTTTAAACATCCTCTAAAATCTTTTTTCTATAAAGAAAAATTTTGATAACTCTGGGAAAATATAATTTATTTATTAAATACTTTAAAATTTATTTTAGAGACAGAGTCAAGAGAGAGAGGGAGGGAGGGAAAGAGAGAGAGAGAGAGAGAGAGAGAGAGAGAGAGAGAGAGAGAGAGAGAAATATCAGTTTATTGTTCTATTTACTTATGCATTCGTTGGTTGATTCTTGTATGTGCCCTTAACTGGGGATTGAACCTTCAACCTTGGCATATCTGGATGATGCTCTAACCAACTGAGCTAACCGGCCAGGGTTGGACAAGGAGAATTTATAAGAATGTATAAATGTATTGTTGAACAAAGATGAGAAAATAAAAAGTGTGAAAAGGTAAAAATAATTTACAATAACAAAGCATACTTGTTTTTGCTTTAAAAAACAAAAACTTCAAATCCATTACCAAAAAGAAAGAAAACTTTCAGCTGACCCTTAAAAAATTTTAGAATGTAAAATGAGAATAAAATTTTAATAAATTTCAAAATGATAAACATGGCTGATACCTTCTAATTTTAGGAAAAGGTAAAAAAAGAGAAATTATGAAAAACTTTGGTTTGTAGCTTTTGTATCTAATGTGTCATATTACTATCTTTAATTTTCTTTTAAATAAGAATCTAGCATTTATTCTGTCACTTGGGGTCTTTTTCATTGTGATTATAAAACATCTTTCCATTCCCTTCCTCCACTTTTATCAGGAATTTAATACAAGAGTTTGATAACCTAGCTGTACCCTTTGTTCTGCCAAGTTAAACTTCTCATTGTTCCCTACGATGGCATTAACCACTCAGTGTCTTTTTTCATTCCTCATCAAATGTTTTAGCGAGTGCAATAAGGCAAGAAAAGGAATAAAGAAAGAAGTAAAACTATCCCCATTTACAGATGATATGATAGTCTACACAGAAAATTCTAAGGATATTATAAAAACATTCCTAGAACTAAGAAGTTCAGCAAGGTCACAGAATATAAGGTAAACATAACAAAAGACATATATAGTTTTATATAATGTCAGTAAATTTCTAGAAATTAAATTAAGAATATAATACAATTTATAATCACTAAACATATAAATAAATAAATTTATTGGATATACATATTGTCAACAAAACTTATATAAGATGTGACCTGAAAATTGAAAAATGCTAAGATATCAAAAAATCTCTAATAAATGAACAAATATACTGTAGTTATGGATTGGGAGACTCAACATGGTAAAATGCGATTTCCCCAAAAAATTTATATATAGATTTAATGCAATTTCTATCAAAATCTCAATAAGACTTTTTATAGATATATACATGATTACTTTAAAATTTATATGTTAAGGCAAAGGAACTAGTATAACTAAGAATGATTTTGAAAAATAAGAATAAATTGGAAACCATACCCAATTTTAAGACTTCTTATATAGCTCCAGTAATCAAGATCATGTGGTATTAGTAGACCAATAGATACATAAATAAATGGGATAGATTAGTGTGGCCAACTGATTTTTTACAAAGATGTAAGTACAATTTGACGGAGAAGATAAACTTGTCCACACATAGTTCTGGAATAATTGGATAACTATAGGCAAAAAAGTAAACTTCAACCTAAATTCACATCTTCTATAAAAACTAACTCATAGAACCATAGATTTAAATGTAAAACTCAGAAAACCTTCAGGGTTTAGAACTTCCTGAAGAGTTCTTATTCCACAGCATTATATATATATAAAAAAGTATATTCCTCCTATCTTAGCTCACGTAATAAAAGTGCTTATTCTTGTAAAACATCTATAAATTGAGTTTAATCATAATTAAATACCTTTGCTTTACAAAGAGTGTGTTAACAGATTGAAATACACATTAGAGACTAAGGGAAAATATTTGCAAACCATACATCCAACAAAGGACTCATAATTAGAACATGCAATTAATCCTCAGAACTCAACATGAAAAAAAAAACAACTCAATTTAAAAAATGACAAATACATGAAAAGACGTTTTCCTGAGGCTTCTCATATACTGATGACAAATAAGCACATGAAAAGATGTTCAACATCACTAGAAATTATAGAAATGCAAATTTAGGCCACCAGAAAGTATCATTATACAACTAGTAGAAGAGCTCAAGTGAAATGTACACTTACCATATGACAGCAATTTGTACTTCTGAACATTTATCTCAGACACATGCAACTAATAATGTTCCTACAAGTCTCTACATAGTTGTTCATAGCAGCCTGATTTACAAAATAGCCTAAAACTGGGAGCAACTAAAATGCCCCTCAATCATGAAACAAACAATGGTACACTCATACTACAGAATACTATCCTAATATATAAAAACCCAGGGTCCATAATGACCGACTGAAGGTTGGACTGAACACTGGAGGTCAGCCCTGCAGTCAGTACTGCCCCCAGTACAGCGACCCAACACTGACTGCAGAAGGGACTGTGGATCAGACCCAGAGAGAGGCCGGGAGAGAGGCAGGGTCTGATCTGTAGCTTCCGTGGCAGCTGTTGATCAGCCGTTGCCTCTCTCTTTCTCTCCAGGCTTTGCCATCATCCACTCCTCTCTTTCTCTTTCTCTTTCTCTTTCTCTCTGGGCCTCCATGGGGGGCTGCTAATCAGCCCCGCCTCTCTGATCAGGCCTGGAGATAAGCCTGGGACACTGACTGGCATAGAAACTGACCAATCAGAACCAAATCTGGGTGCACTGTGAGGAGCCAATGGCTGCCTAGGAGGTGGAGCTTTTGACACTGACTGGAAAGATCAGGCCAGCAGGGGAGGGCAGTTGGGGGCAACCAGGCTGGCAGGGGAAGGCCATTGTGGGTGAGTTCAAGCTGGCAGGGGAGGGCAGTTAGGGGCAATCAGGCAGGCAGAGGCAGTTAGGGGTGATCAGGTTGGCAGGGGAGACCAGTTAGGGGTGAGATCAGGTCGGCAGGGGAGGGCAGTTGGAGGCAACCAAGCCAGCAGGGAAGGGCTGTTAGGGGCAATCAGTCAGGCAGGCAGAGGCAGTTAGGGGTGATCAGGCTGGCAGGCAGGTGAGCGGTTAGGAGTCAGCGGTCCCAGATTGCGAGAGGGCCCTGAATGGAGAGGGTGCAGGCTGGGCTGAGGGGACCCCCCCCCTCTGTGCACGAATTTCATGCACCAGGCCACTAGTCCTATATAATAAAAGCTTAATATGCAAATTGTCCCCTTGGGAGTTTGACCAACCAGGAGTTTGACCAGGGGGTGGTGCAGAACGAAGGAAGGCCTCAGCCGACAGCCGAGGGAAGGAAGGCAGCCGACAGCCGAGGGAAGGAAGACCCTGGCCAGCAGCTGGAAGGCCCTGATCGCCCTTGATCGCTATTGCTAGCCAGGCCTAGGGACCCTACCCATGCTTGAATTTCGTGCACTGGGTCTCTAGTCTATATAATAAAAGCCTAAGTGAGTATTATGGCAGAATGACCAGAATGATTCGTCTCTATGATGCTCACTGACCACCAGGGGGCAGACGCTCAATGAAGGAGCTGCACCCTGGTGGTCAGTGTGCTCCCACAGGGGAATCGCCGCTCAGCCAGAAGCCTGGCTCACAGCTGGCTGTAAGGAGCGAAGGGTCCTGGCCTGTGAGAGGGATGTCTGCCGAGGGGTCCCAGGCTGTGAGAGGGCGCAGGCCGAGCTGAGGGACACCCCCTCCAGTGCACGAATTTCATGCATGGGACCTCTAATGCAAAAAAATAAAAAGTGATAAGCTATTAATATACACAGCAACTTGGCTTGATCTCTAGAGCATTATGCTGAATGAAAAATGCCAGTCTTATAAGGCTCCATGCTGTAGGATTTTATTCACAAAACATTTTGAAATGACAAAATTATAGGAATGGAAAACAAATTAGATGTTGCCAGGGAATGGGGCTGGGCTAGGATGGCAGGGAAGAGAGTATGACTGACTGTAAGGTAGCAGCACAAGGAAGATCTTTGTGGTGATGAAATAGTTCTGTATTTTGATTGTAGTGGTGGTTACATGAAACTACTCACAAGATAAGATGGCTTGGAACTATAATCGGATTGTGACAATGTCAAATCCCTAGTTTTAATATTACACTATAATTAGGTGAGACGTAATCATTGGAGAAAACTGGGTGAGGGATACACAGAACCTCTCTGTACTACATAACAACAGTCTGAGGACCTATAATTTATTTCAAAATAAAAAGTTTAATTAAAATATATATTAAATTATAACTTAATTTTATAAAGATTAAATAATAAGTGTGGGAACGTATTGTTAAGAATTTAATGTGCAGTTTGAATTGAAAAGGAGTCAACAGCCTTTGCAACTCTATTCAATGCGTGTCTCTCAAAGCTGCACTGTGGCTGGAGATGTTGCAGGGAAAAGGGGGCCCACAGACTTGGTTTGGAGCAACACTATGTCCCTCAAACTGCGAGCCAGTCTGTTCTGCTCTGAGCAGTTCAAACCCTTTCTCATTGTGTTATTCTGGGAGAATAAACCACAGCTGACAAGTCAAAAGAAAAAAATATTTTCCTCATAATATTCCAGGAGTGAATTTGCAATACACACCATCAAAGGGATATTAGTAAATTCTACATCATTGCGTTTCTTAAACTTGAGAACCAAACTATGATGGTTCTAAACAGACTATTGTTATACAGCATTGTTCTATAGCTACGTCACCTGACTTACAGAGAAAGAAGAATTTTTTTATTTTAGCTTACCTGAAAAACAAATAAACAAACAAACAAACACTAAGAAAAAGTATAGGCTTCAAACATGAATTTTGCAACTTTAAAGGCGGTATAAACAGTGAGTAGCAAGTAGAGTGGTTAGTGGCAGGCACCTCTAAATTATTACAGGCTGCTGAAGAAATTAGTGCACAGGACCAACCAAGTGACTTTTCCACAAAATAAAAGATTTGACAGAGAGAGTGTGAAAAGTAAATGGGAGTTGGTTCAGACACAAAGTTGCTTGGGTTGCAAGGAACACCTTTTACTTAGATAAACAACTTTAATTTTTAATAGATTTTATTTTTAGAGCAGTTTTAGATTCATAGCAAAGCTGAGCAGAAGGTACAGAGATTTCCCATATACCTCTGCCCACACACTTTCATAGCCTCCCAGGTTATCAACATTCCCCACCAGTGAGGTACATTTATTTCTCTTGAGGAACCTATATTGATACATCATCACCACCCAAAGTCCATAGTTTAAATTAGAGTTCACTCCTGGTGTTGTACCTTCTGTGGGTTTAGAGACATGTATAATGACACACTCCCACCATTATAGTATTATATTCGGTAGTTTCACTGCCCTAAAAATCCTCTGTGTTTCACCTATTCATCCCTTCTTCCACCCAACCCCTGGCAGCTACTGATCTTTTTACTATCTACATAATTTTGCCTGTTGCAGAATGTCATATAGTTGGAATCATGCCAGTAGTTAGCCTTTTCAGATTGCTTTCTTTCACTTAGCATTATGCATCTAAGTTTCATCCATGTATTTTCAAGGCTTGATAGTTCATTTCTTTTTAGTGCTGCATAACATTCCATTGTCTGGATGAGATAATATTCCATTGTCTGGACCATTCCATCTTCAAATTTTAAAGTTGCTTTATCTTTGAGGTTTCTTATAGTTTAATCCAAAGTTCATTCATATAAATTTCTCCTGAATTACCTTTCAAAATAAGCTTTTAAGATAAAGAAGATCTCTTGATACTAAAATTTTTGGCACCAGAATTGTTTTTCAGCACCTACTAGCTTAAGAAATGGCCTAAGTAGGTTCCTTGGTATATTCAAACATATTAAGCCTTAAGGTAGCTTTGTAACTTTAAGTTAATATCTCCCAAAAGTACTAGTGTCTCCTACCTCCATCTCTTTCCTATATCACGTCACTCAGATATCTGAAAAGGATACACTCTTACAGCCCATAAATCAATTGTCATCCCATGAAGCTGGGCTTAGTGGTGCCAAGAGGCAGAGGTAAGGTAAGAGATTTGAATGTTTCCTCAATTCAGTATATTCAAATAGATATTTCACCAAAGGAAAGAAAGGAAGGCCACATAAAAGGAGTTTAATTTCATTAGTCATTAGAGAAATGCACATTTAAACCACACAGAAATACCATTATAGAACTATTAGAATAGCTATAACCAAAAAGACCAATGATTCTAAATGTTGGCAAGGATGTGGAGAAACTGAAGCCACCATATACATTTCTGGTGAGGATGTAAAATGACATAGTAACTTTAAAAAACAGTTTGGTATTTTCTTTAAAAGTTAAATACACAGCTACCATATGACCCAGCAATTCCACTCCTACACATCTACTCACAATAAAGAAAATTTTATGTCCTTATAGAGACTTGTATGAAAGTTTAGAGAAACATTATTCACAATAACCAAAAACTGAAAACAATGCAAATGTTTGTAAACTGGTGAATGGGCAAACAAATGGGATATAACTGCATTTAAATACTATTCCGCAATAAAAAAGGTAAGGACACATGCAACAACATGGGTTAACTTCTAAAACATTTGTCAGTGAAATAAGTCGGACACAAAAGTATACATATATATGTATGGTTGAGCATTGACCTATGAACCAAGAAGTCACAGTTTGATTCCTCGTCAGGGCATGCAGGAGGCAGCTGGTCCTTGATTCTCTCTCATCATTGATGTTTCTTTCTCTCTCTCTCTCTCTCTCTCTCTCTCTCTCTCTCTCTCTCTTCCTCTCTGAAATCAATGAAATGTATTAAAAAAATTTACTAAAATCATTGAATAACTTATAATGAGCGAACTTTATGCTATTTAAATTGCATTTCCAAAAAGCTGTTTGTAAAGAGGCAATAAAGCTTCCCCAATGACAGGTTCGCCAATACATCTGCAGCAATGTTCCAATGGCAGACAAAACTAATTTGCAAACAAACTGTGCATCACTAGCAGGGCTAAGAAATATTTCTAGGAATCATCTCACTCACACAGAGATGAGAGTGGTGTCTATTCAGGTAAGATTATTTATTAAGCTTCTTCTACTCACGTGTATGTGATGTATACGTGTGGTTTGAATGTTTAAGAGTCTCTCAAAGCTGAGTACAATTTAGAAGGGGAAGAGGGAGAGAAAGGTGGGGAATTCCAACATAATTAAGACGTAGTGCCTTTCTTTTACAATGATCTTAGTGCATCCAGAGAAGACATTTTGGTCAACATTTATCCTATTCCCTATGATTTAAGGTATAATGTTGTGGGTACTATTTAAAAAAGGCTAATTTAGAATTTGAGAGCTACTTAAGAATCATTTGAAGGGTGGGAAATTCTTCCAAAATAGGAATTCATACAGCTTTCTTTTATTTTACAAATTTCAACTGAAAGAAGCTGTTATAAATATGTGAAAACTTAAAAATTAAATGAAAGATACAAATATCCTGTAACGGATGTACTGAGCTGAAAGTTATAGCTCTGGACTGAGAATTGCCATTCCATCCTGACAGAATATGATTCTGCTCTGTTCAGACAAGTGGGGAGGGACTGTTGGGTGTAGAGCTTATATACAGACTGGAAGGTTAAAAATCTTGGATCAGCCACCCCTTAGCCCCAAGACTATTTTTGGGAATGTTCTCAAAGGCTGCTTTCTGAATGAGCCAATGTCTGACACTATTTTAGGTCAAATTATTCACAGTATAGTTTTTATGACTGGCTATAAATCAGAGGTTTCCACAGCCCCCTCCCTGGGTTCGAGTAATTTGCTAGAGCCGCTCACAGAACTCAGAGAAATATTTTACTTATTATATTGCCTGTTTATTATAAAAGGATATAACTCCAGAACAGCCCAATGGAAGACATACATCAGGCAAGGTATGGGGAAAGGGCACAGAGCTTCTATGCCTTCCCCGGGCACAACACTCACCCCAAATCTTCAAGTGTTCACCAACATGAAAGGTGTTGGAACCCAGTCCTCCGGGTTTTATATGGGCTTCATTTCCTAGGCATAATTAATACAATCATTGAATCATTAGCCATTGTTAATTAAACTCAGTCTCTAGCCCCTTTCCACTCCCCTCTCCCCTGAGGTCAGTGGTGGGACTGAAAATTCCAACCCACTAGTCAAATTGATGGTTCCAATGGCAATAGTTACCATCCTTAGATGTAGTCCAAAAGTCACCTCATTGACATAAGAAAAGACACCTTTATCACTATCATCACATGGGAAATTCCAAGAGTTTTGGAAGCTCTGTGTCAGAAATGGGAATGCAGACCACATACATATTTTTTGTTACAACTCAGAATATCACACAACCTCAGCACTATGGATAAATGGGGCTAGATAATTCCTTATTTGGGATGGGGTGTTAATCCTATGCAATGTAGGATGTTTAGCAGCATCCCTGGTCTCTACAGAGTAAACACCCATAGCACGCCTGCCCCAGTTAAACAACCAAAAATATCCCCAGAAACTGACAAATTTCCCTTGGGAGCAAAATTGCCCCCAGTTGAGAACTAATGGTCTAAACTCTAAACAATCAGTCCAAAACTCTTTAGAGCAGATCATAGAAGAACTTTGAAATACTATAATTTTTCTCACCATAGAATTGTCCAGGTAGCTATAAATCTGTTGATACCTAGAAAATGCCAAGTAAGTGTTTTGGAAAGTGAAGATATTTGCAGGAAGGAAAGTATCATTACAGTTTTTTTGAATCATCAAATTCCAGCAGCAAAATCAGTGAATGAGGGAAACATGTTTGTTTTATGTAGTCAAATTGGATAAAAGGGGACTGATTTTTACTACATGGCTGACCTCCGTGCTAAACAAATTGCCTTTATTATGAAATATTTGCATGTCAAAAGACAATATCCAAAATTTGTACCCAATCAAATTTCATCACCGCATTTGAGTATAAAGCTCCATTGTACACAAAGATGGTCACTTAATGAAACCATCAGAGTAAGAAGAGACATAATGTGCTTACTTTTGATGAGCATTGTTAGTTTATAGACCTTATGTTCAACAAACTGAATTAACGTTCCGTCCTAATTACATTCTATTACCTTGTTGAAAAGGGAGGGATGCCCCATTTAAAGAGTACAAGATGATCAAATGCACAACACCAAACACTGGACAGATGAAACAGACAGGAGTTCACTAGTCACCTATACTCACAGTTGGGGGAGATGGAGGACATTGCATATCATGTAGAATCACACTGGAATTGCATTCAGGAACAGAAAGCAGGGGCTAGGGAGCGGTGGGGAGGCTTGTTAGTAACCATAGGGTGAAGTGACCTTTGGTTATCACGTGGGGATGTGATTGGCTTGTTTGAAAACAACTCATGGGCTGCAGGGAAGTGAAATCCTTGTTAGGTTGGGGACCAGGTGAAATGCACCTATCCTGGCTAACAGGGAACTAGTCAGCTGAGAGCTTTTCCTGCTTAGAGACAATGGGGGTAGGGCTTGCCCATTTGGCAGGGTTGGGGGAATTCACAGATAGATTTTGGGTCCTTGGGAGGCACAGGGATATTAAGGCAGCATATGGAATTTTCGACCTTATAATACATATTCTCAGACAATTAGGAGTGATTTATGTTGGTTCACTTATCTTAGATGCAAAGAGGAAAGAAGTAGTAGCTATATCTTTCCTGCATGAGTTAGCTGTGTTAAAGCTTTCCAAAACAGAGGTGAGTATAAAATAATAGATCTGAAACTACCCCGAGCATTCTTTCAATACTTTTAATTGTAGTAACTGTCCTGGGTACAGTGCACACTTCTAACCACTGCAGGGAACTGTAAAGGAAGAAGAAAACATAGTCCTTTCCTTTAAGTAGCTCATGTCTACATCATCAGAGCCTCCTGCACTCATCTCAATGCTCCTGTGGAGCTTTCACACATAGATAAATGTGCAGGGGAGAAGCTAAGGTGATGTCATGAACTCGCAATATTCCATATATATGACTAGGCAGACCATTATGTGAAGGTAAACCTTAGTTGTTGTTTTTTTCCCGGCTTTAGAATTAGAACAAGACCAAACCCTGAAAAATTAGATAATTACTTTCTATAAAGACACTGGACCACTACAAAGTCCTCCTCAAAATAATTTTAACATTTGTTTTATTTCTATAAGGTCTAATATGAAAACCATATATTTCATGCATGCCCAAGAGTCACTTTGAGGCAAATGAAAACTCGATTTGGAGTCAGAGATCTGGGTAGGAAAATGTTCTCTGATGTTTCCCCTCTAAGTTATCTACACAAAGAATAAAATACCCACTAGCAGAGAAAAGAGGAGAGAGGCTTCTGACACCTCCACCAGCCCAGACCTGTCCTGTTTGCTGCTGATGTGCTGAAAGACCAAGCCCCTCCTTGCTCTTTCTCCTCTCAGATTTAATGGGGGATTGTGGGATGTCTTGCTTTAGTCTTCCTTTGTTTCCTTAGATAGGCGGGGAGCCACACAGCCACTAGCTCAGAGTGTTTCTTCTCTTCTGTTTCAAGCCCAGTGGAAAACTGCAGGGAACAGAAGACGGTGTGTGCATATGTAGCAGTAAAAGAACCAGGATCCTGAAAATCTGCTCCCTTCTCTCCTTGCCTGAGTTGTTGAGATTTAAGGGAAAGGTGTTAAGAGTGGAGAGCAAGGAAATTTAAAGAAGGCATGAAATAGCTGAAATTCCCTTCTCTCTCTCTAAACCTGGTTATTGTTCCTGGAACTCACGCCTGCCAATCCATAAACTATGTAACTCAAAAGTCATTAGCATACAGAATGTCAACAGAATCTTGTTGGTCTTAGAACAGGATATTCACAACCCTAATGTCCACAATTTGGGTGCAACTGAATGCTAACACTTCTACACTAGCCACTGACCATATTGAACACTGTTATTTATAAACCATGGTCACAGACATATATTTTCCCTTTTCATAGGAATAGTTCCAATGAATTTTAAAAAACAAGAGAATGTTCTCCCTAAATACACACACACACACACACACAAGTTTGGGCCCAAGAAAACAGTAGAATAAGGCAAGATGGGAAGTAGTGTTTGATGCACCCACATGGGCCCACAGGAGAAAAGAGTGGCAGAAGTTCCAGCCTCTGCTCTTCACACACTGATCTGAGGTGATCGGTATCCAGGCAATCTTTTCCCAGTCTTTTAAAATTATTTCCCAAATTGGGTCGCCTTAGCCAGTTACAACAAATGGATTATCGATTTAATTCTGTTTCTAAAACTGTTAGGTATCATGATTATAGGATACTAAACAATCTTAGTATCAAAAGGAGAGTACACCTTTTGTAAGATAGCATTTTTTAATTTAAGAAAAATAGTCCCTAGACAGTTTGGTTTCATGGATAGAGCATTCAGCCTGCAGACTGAAGGATCCCAGGTTCAGTTCCAGTCGAGGGCATATGCCTGGGTTGTGGGCTTGATCCCCAGTGGGGGGTCGTGCAGGAAGCTGCCAATCAATGATTCTCTCTCATCATTGATGTTTCTATCTCTCTCTCCCTCTCCCTTCCTCTCTGAAATCAATAAAAATATATTTAAGAAAAAAGAAAAGGAAAATGAAGGACACATACCTTTATTAAAGTAGCATAGTTACACACACAACTGTCCTTTCAGCAACAATCAGAGATGAGGCTAGCAACGTTTTCAGCAGCATTTGCTAGAATGCGTTTACATGTGCGTGGGCACCCGTGTGTGAGCACGTGGTGTTACACTGTGGAAAACCCAGACAGCTATATGATACAGTGGAAAAAAAACATTGGACTTGGAATCAAGACAACTGAATTTTAATCCCAACTCTTCCACTAACTATACATTTTACTTCAGAGAATTACTTACTCTCTCCAATTCTTGGTTTCTTCATTTCTCAAAGTTAGGTGTGGTGCTAATTCATTTCCAGAGTGCCTTCTAGCTGTACAATGTCTGTTCCAGGTTGTTCATATTGGGCACATCTTCATTTAATCCAATTAAAGCACATTATCCTTATTTGTGTAGATTAAACAAAATTGATCTGACACGATATAGGTAAACTATGTATGACTGATTTCAACAATCTTACAGAAAGCAAGGCCCTCCTTGCTGGTTGGGAATAGCACCGTACTGACACAAAAAGATTGAGGAGTGGAAGGTTCAAATATGTTCTATCCTTTATCACACACAGGAGAAAATATTCCATAGGAAGGAATTCCTGTTCCATCTTCTCTTAATGGTATTTGGCACTTGAGTATTTACTCATACAAAGCAATAACATGCTTTATTGTGTTGTGAAAATTGGTATCTTTCTCCACTGATGTATCATCACAAAATTTACAAAGGAAGAATGTAATCCTATATAATAAAAGCCTAATATGCTAAGTGTCAGGTCATCCAGTTGGCCGTTCAACCAATCAAAGTGTAATATGCTAATGATATGCTAAGGTTGCTCAACTGCTCCCTATGATGTGCACTGACTACCAGGGGGCAGATGCTCCAACCAGTAGGTTAGCTTGCTGCTGGGGTCTGGCCTATTGGGACTGAGCAAGATGGGCCGGACAAGCCCTGGAGCCCTCCCACAGTCCCTCCCTGGCTGGTCAACCACACACGACCCTCCCCAACCCTGGTCGTGCACCAGTGGGGTCCCTTGGCCTAGCCTGCACCCTCTCGCAATCTGGGACCCCTCAGGGGATGTTGGAGAGCCCATTTTGGCCTGACAGCAGAACGACTGGTCGTTATGATGTGCACTGACCACCAGAGGGCAGACACTCAAATCAGGAGCTGCCCCATGGTGGTCAGTGTGCTCCCACAGTGGGATCACTGCTCAGCCAGAACCCAGGCTCACGGCTGGCAAGCACAACAGCAGTGGCAGGAGCCTCTCCTGCCTCCACCTCTCCTGCCTCCATGGCAGCACTAAGGATGTCCGACTGATGGCTAAGGCCTGCTCCCCGTGGCTTAGGCCCTAAGTGGGGAGTGGGCCTAAACCATCAGTTGGACATTCCCCCGAGGGCTCCTGGACTGTGAGAGGGAGCAGGCCGGGCTGAGGGATGCCCCTCCCTCTGCCAGAGTGCACAAATTTCGTTCACTGGGCCTCTGTTTATTGATAAGTGTGTATGTGTGCGTGTGTGTGTGTGTGTGTGTGTGTGTGTGCACATGTATATAAGGAAAGAAAAGAAAAGGACAAAGAATGGAGTGTTAATTACTGAATATTTATGTAGAAAGGAAGCCACCACTTTGATGATCCATTTAGTTATGTGTATCATCATATACTTGACTCCTGTACAAATGAGAGCTGACTCTAGAATTCCTACCTTGTGTACATATACCATAATATACCTATAACAAAGACAAAGCATTATTTAGTTGTTCTCCAACTACAATGTTCTATTGCATAGAAAAGTAGTAGATATGAATAATTCTTCATTGATGTCCAAAATACATCCCTTAAGCTAGCGTTTCTTTAATTAGAAAAAATATGCAGTTCTCATATAACAGTCATCCTATATTACATATTTATTCAGCTGTTGCCTTTCAGTGCTTCAAGGTTTCGTGGCAAAGTCATTTGTGATTTTTTTCTTAAAAAAATGAAATTATTCTATTATTTCATGTATATCCTGCCCTTATGCTTCTAAATTTCACAGACTGGGGTAAATCCATAAAGTTAGGAAAATAATAACATTTTTGATAGGTTGATATAATTAAAAACCATTAAAAGAAACCCTATTGTAAAATGAAAATTTCTCCAAAATTCTATATAGACTGTATCATTATCTTTCATGGGATACAGAAATCTTCTAATTCAAACATAGTTACCTCTAGGGTTTTAAAATTTTAACTTCTGATCTGACACTTCTTTAATTTTATTACTTATACCATCACAGTAGAATTTATCAAAGTTAAAGTATAATAGGAGTTTAAAATAACATTATCAGAGTTAATATATCAGAAGACAGCGTTCTCTGAATTCACTGCTTCATGTTTTAGTCATGGGAGCTTTTCATTTAATAAACCAGAATCAAAACAATAATTTTCAACAAAGACTCAATTCAAACAAGTTTCATAAAATGACATTTTATTCTGTATCATGAAAAAATATTCACATTTAAATAAAGTGTGAAAAAAAAACAAAGCTAATCCTCCCTGATGAAATAGAGTTTATTGTGCTGAAACCCAGAATTCTTTCAATTAAAAACTTCCACCTGACAATCAATTCACTTTTTAAAATGACTATTTCTGGAGGACAATTTTTAAATAAAGTAATAATCACCACAAACTTCCCAGAATTAATAAAATTTTGATCACAAATATTCCAGAATTGACCCTAATTCATAAAGTTAAAATATTTTCACACATTCTCTTAGCAATCGGGTAATTTTTCAACATTACATAGAAAATTTCTATGTTACACATTGCAATACCTTTAAGTAGAAAAAGTGATCTGCTAAGCATGAGTTAGAGTTTGAGAAGAGAAAACAAGTACAGCTTAGCAGAATGATATTAAAAAACATCACATGAAGTTTGTGCATTGCTTCCTTGGCCAATGCATGAATTAATTGTCTCTACTGACTCACTATCATAGTACAGGTATCTTTAATAAACTCAGTTCCCACCAATAATTTTGGCAAACATTTATGTGTTTGCCAAAATTAATTCCCATAGTAACATCAATGTGATAGTCAGAAATTTCATTATACTATACAAAATGCCATTAACTAGTGTATCCAAAGTCACCAACATGTAGAATAAAAAGAAATGTATAGTCTTCAATATATAAATATGCACATTTAATTTGTATTGTCTGAGTACCAAGCACTTTTAGGATTCATTGCTTTTTTAATAAACTACAATGGATGTTTCATTGTGGAAATGGTTCTAAATTGTTTTCCAATTTCAATCATATTGGTAACAATCATATTGTCCCCAGTATGAAATGTGTGTTCTGTCTCGCTTTAACTGTGAATGGGTTCTGAGGTGCACAATGACCACTCGGTTGAAAATGCCATTACTACCAACTAAAGCGAGAAGCACATAAACATTACACTTATACCCTCTCTGAAGAAGAGTCTCTAGAATCAAAACATGAAGACATCCATGCAGAGATCACAAAAACCAAGTCTCCCCACTATTTTCTAAATATGGAATATGTTAAATAATCTTAATCTTGATTTTAAATGAAAGTACATTTGGCTTTTGTTTAAACTAATACTTCATGGGTGTGACATGATATACCAATATTAAAGACTCAAGTCTATCAAACTTTCTTCGACATGGAATTCAAAATGAATCTTTATTGTGGTTTTGCATAGTTTGCTAGCTATTCTTCCTGTTTACTCTATCTCAGCCTCACCTGTAATCTTTCCCATCATACTTTGGTTGGAAAAAGTTGAGGAACAAATGAAGGGTCCATGACACCAACAGCTCTGTGATCAACAACCTTTATGTTGCTTTAATCACAAAGTCCAATTTCCTTAATTTGATAGAGAGTGTGACCATAGAAGGAAAAGGTTAAATTTCATGCTATCAAAGATGATTTACAGAGGAGGATAAAATATTTGACAATGAATTCATTAAATTAGTTACTATGAATATCAATCTGCTTTATTCAGGTATCAATATAGGTATTTTAGCCTTGTGTGGACTTTTCATTCAATAGTCAGTGTTTCTTCATGAGGAGAGATTGGTCAAATCTTTTGACTTTACTCCATGAAGATACAGTCCAACAGCTAGGTGCCCTTGCCTGTGCTTCTAGGTAGTCAGAAGTAGAGGTTCTAAACTTGATTGATAGGAGAACAATATATTTAATATATATATATTAAAGCCCCAATATTTGACAAGCTTCAAAATGCTTCCATTTTCTTGTTAAATGCATTAAAATCTAACAAGAGTTATGACAATGTGTTATCTCCAAATAAATAAATAAAAACTATTAAAAAGCATCACACACACACACAAAAAAAACCACATTACAATTGTCATGGGGATATAAAGTACAGCGTAGGGAATATAGTCAATAATATTGTGATAACTATGTACGTTGCCAGGTGGGTACTGGAAATATCTGGGGGAACACTTTGTAAAGTATCTAATTAACCACTGTGCTGTATACCTGAAACCAATACAAAATAATATTTAAAGTAAACTGTAATTTTTTTAAAAAAGAAAAAGCAATTGCTATTACTACCTCTTTCCTTTTTTTCTCAGCTAGAAGTCTAGCCAAAAACTGTACTTTTTGGTCAATTGTTCTTTGACCAAGTGCATTTAGATATAGTGCAAGTCAGAACTTCATTTAAATGATAATGCAATAATAATATAAAACCCAGTGTTGAAAATGAGCTAACTTTAGAAAGCTTTGTATGATATCACTGAGGTCCTCCACAGCTGTTATGAAAAAAGTAGGATGGTCTTTCTCATAGTTACCTCTGGCTATGTTATCATTAAAGTGAAAACAAGATCATAATACCTTATTGTTCTCCTTATCTACAGATGTTAGCTTAAAAAATTCTCAGAGTAGAACAAATAAATCACATTCATAAAATTAACATTTTTTTCATTAGAGAAAATTCTTTAAATTCTCTGAAGTAAATATTCACAGGCTCATTAAATTTGGAAATAACACAGATTGCCATTCAAAATAGAAATAGTTCATTTGGATAATGCATTTAATAGTGGTTTGGCCAAGACTGTGTTAATCTACTTAAAACGCAGGGGGTCAAAAAACAAATTTTAAAAATAAAATATTTCTGGAGTCTCATCTAAATCCCAATATTAAAAGTGGAAAAAAATATATAGGGAAAAAATCTCAAATATATCTTGCTTTCCTTGACTACCATGTATTACTTTTTTTAGGTTAAAATTGAATTGGAAAAGGAAATGCTAATACCAGTGACTATGACTTGCCTCTTACTAATAATTACATTTGGCAATTGACCTCCACCAATGCCTTTCAAGTGTGGGGAGAAGTGATGGAAAATTCCACTACTGGATGGGGCACCTTATGAGTTCAACCTCCGTCATTTACTCTAACCTACTATGAACAAAGCAAACATATATATTAACATTATAAAGTAAATTTTTAAAATTTATTTTCAATTCAGGAACTTTTAAAAGTGCATGTCTTGAAAGACTTGGAATTTGCATTTAAACTAGATAGCCTTTGAAATGTCAGTACTCTGAAAGATGAAGTTGTCTCCCTAGGGTTTGCCTGACTGTTAGAATCCCAACCACTAATAGCTATGCTATCCTGGCAAGTTCCTTAATCTGTTCTTTCGCAGGGCTGTTGCAATAATTAAATTTATAACCTGAATAAAGTGGTTAGCATAGTGTAAATAGCGAGTGAGCACTCAATAAATATAGGCTTAATTAACTTACTTAACTTCTAAGCATGAAGGTAAAGCAGCTGATAGATTCCACTCAGCCTTCATCATCTTCCTGGTTCCCAGTCCAAATCCTCAATGGTCCTGGCTCTCATAAAGCATGCAAAAACATTGGTCTCATCATAAAAAATCAAAAGGTAGAAAATCTCAAGTTAGAATACAAACCAATACTCTTAAAACATCTGGTACATAGTAGGCATTAAACAATTCTAGCTTGTATCCATCCACCTTCCCTCCATAACATGACTCAAAATTAACTAGAATGTAGGACCAACTACAAATTCTGGTACCACCTAAACAAGTATGCCAACATAAATGTTTACCTATTTTCTCTTAATTTCTCAATTAAACATTCCCAAACTCTATCATGCCATTTAATGAATTTAAGTACTCTCCAAAGAACAAAAAAGTTAACTGCCTTCCTCTACACTGAAGATGATTTGTTTGGTCTTGTGTGTTTGTGTTTACCCCCAAGTGTTTTGAGAGGTAGAGAAGAACAATAAAGAAGAACAATACTAGAACTCCAAAGTATTTTAGTGTCCTTTAGACTTGGATAAATGATATTATTTGCCCTCACTGGGTAGCTGAGAACCAATTATTTGACATAAAATGCTTTGAAGATTAACTTATTAATAATAATTAACATGGGCACTAACAAATTGATGTTTGATATAATTAGGCATCATAATTCTATTAATTACTTCATTAATAAAGAATTTTTAGCACTTCTCATCTTCACATAATTTATGGCCCTTAACAGATTTTTACTATAGCATTTGGAATCATTACCACTTATTTTCAAGATTATGATAATCAAAAATTAAATTCCTTTATTGTAAAAACAAAGTGAAGAAATTTTCACCAGGGTCAAAGAAAATTTTTAAAATTTTGTCAGATAAAAACATTGAAATTCAGAGTAAGCATTTTATCCTAATATAAATCTATTGATTTTTAAATGTTAAACATACTAAATAACTCTAATTTCCAGGAACAGAATAGCTAATAAGATCATTATTTTTAGCATCTAAATCTCTAGTTCTAAAAATATTCCATATAAGAAAAGGTGGGTAAAATCCAAAAGATAAAAGACCTGCAGATTTGTGGAAAATTAATAGATACCTTTCCAGAGGGAAAAAAGGTAAATGGTAAATGCTTCAAAGAAAGAATACAAATATCAATAAATATTAAGCGTGTGGGTAACTGTTTTGTGAAAATAAATAAACTTTGATAAATATATTTCATTGACAATCTAAATTCCACAGAAAAGAGGTATGGCAAACCTGAACACATGTCTCTTTTAATGCAGATGATTCTGTAGCTATATTGTTAAAACCACATTTTATAATTCATTTAATGGGTACTAGAAACATCTCAGGTAAGCACTCTTTTACTTAACAATGAGAAAAACTGATACTAAGGAATGTATGCAACATTTGAATGTTTGAACATATTACTTGCTCAAGTCCTAAGATTGCATTTAGTAATTCACATTATTTAATGTTTAAAGACTCTGACATAGGAATTCATCTGAATTTGCCCTTTGGTTTTGCCTGGTGATATGCCAGAAAAATGTTATAACTACAGAAATCTGGATGTTATACTTTTGCTTCTGTTCAAACATTTTTGTTGTTGTTGCCCATTCACAATGTGTGTGTGTGTTTATAACTAATGGAAGATCCAGGCTTAGTCAATCTTTCTCATGGAGAGGTCTGCACATACTTACACAATAAAGTATCTATAATAATAAAAGTGTAATATGCTAATTAGACCAGACAGCTGAACAACCTTCTGGATGTCCTTCTGGACGTCCTTCCGGATGACCTTCCACATGAAGCTGGGGCTGTGAGGGCCAAGCCCCTTGCATGAATTTCATCCATCGGGCCTCTAGTGTGTAAAATAAAAATAATCTAAAGCAATGCGCACCAGTAAAACTAAGGTAAAACAATGAAAAAATATTCTATATAAACTCACCAGAGTTGATTAGATTTCACCCGTAAGCATTATCAATGACCATGCTTATACCCCCATGAGTCTAAATGGCCACCTCCTTTATGATCCTCATTGTATATCTGTTCCAAATTGGAAATGCAAATCTTGATTTGGAATCCTGTGAGCTCATGTTAGCCTGACACCAGAACCTATTTCAAACCTGACTGTTTTTCATCTGCGTAACCCCACATACATCTCCTCTTGACTTGTTTTCCTGGACCAAGATGAATATTTCCTATCATGTCAAATTGATCTATATCAACCCTCTAAAAAAACATTAAATGTCATGCCACAGTTGTAAGAGATTTTATTATCTAAGCTGCTAACAACATGTGAAATGTAAGTACAAAGTTTACACTGACAGCAAGTTGATTGAAAATATTTATTTACATATGTGTAGAATACATATGTAATGCAACTGTGAGTTGGAATGCCATAGGCCTATCACAGTGGATACAAATATAAATGTCACTGACCATTTTGCAAATAAATCAAAAGGATTACAATGGATAGTAAAAAGTCACGGTCAATAATGACCAATCCCCTTTAACCCTCTTTTAATATTCTCAAATATATCAGGCATTTATAACTAATCCTTCTGTAACTTGAGAAATGGTGTCTGCTTTCAAAATAACATCTAAATCCTAATTGTATAACAGTTTTTAAATTCTGACTTGATGGGAAGATTACAGAACTAAATATCTCCTCAAGTGCATAAAATTTTCTCCTTTGTTTCTATGTGCTCTTCTTTCCTTACCCAAAGGGTCATGGCAAATTAAGGGACTACAGCTTTGAGTGTATCCCTTAATATACAAGACTCTTTGTAGAATAAGCAAAAATTAACAAAACAAATCTCATTTAAAAAAATAAAATGTTGCCTGGCTAGTGTGGCTCAGTGGTTGAGTGTCCAACCCACGAAAGGAGGTCAGGTTCAATTCCCAGTCAGGGCACACGCCCAGGTTGTGGGCTGGATTCCCAGTAGGGGGCATGCAATGACGATTCCCTCTCATCATTGATGTCTCTATCTCTCTCCCTCTCCCTTCCTCTCTCTGAAATCAATAAAAAACATATTAAAAATAAAAATAAAATGTTCACATGCTAAAAGTGGCTTCCTTGAGTTACCAATATTACTAATTATATATTATGATTTTTAAAATCCAAACCCTCTCACTAAGGACACAATAACATGGGTGGTTTTAAAATATAATTTAAATGTGTGTGTTTGTTTGTTTTTAACCTTTTCCTTAACTTTCTTCAATTGAAGGTACACACTGGAAAACTGGTTATTGGAAAGAATTCTTTAAATATTAAGAATTTTGTTATAAGAACAACTGCTGTTGTGAAACAGTATATCTTGAGCAAGTCATGATTATTTTTATACAAAAAAGTTGAAGTCCCCTATACTTTAAATATTCACCAATTTATTTACTTTTCTCACAAAATTGAAAATTTCTGCTGAGCACTATGACTCAGTAGAGTAAGAAAAAAGTCGTATTTACATATATATTTTTCTCTCTTCCCTCAAAAGACTTTCGTTCTTTGTATGTTTATTTGATTAGGAGTTCCAGATACCCAGGTAATTTTCAAGTCTTTCACTCACATGCCTCTTACTAATGATTATTTAGCCCCCCATGCCTTTCCCCACCACCTTCTGACCAAAGAAGTCTCTTCTAAAACCTAGAATATTTGGAAAGCACATCTTGGCTGATCTATGAAAAAAAATTAAAAATGATAATTTGTCTTAATGTGATTTTCATTTGAGAGGAAGATAATTTTCATCACCTAAGTTTGTCTTGATATAAGAAGGGAGCAGCTCTTCATTTTATTATTTATTGGTGGGGAAGTTGAAGCCCAGAACATATCAAAAACAAAATAAAAACAACAGTATCTTCCCCAAAGATACACTGCATTTATGGCAAAGCTAGATTCAGAACAACAGACAGATTGTTTTCCAAAAGACTGAACTTTCCTTTATCCCTTTCCATCAAGACCACAAGAGAAATACTCTTACACATAACAAAGTATTAAAACACAACATTCACATCATTAAAAATATTCATATTTTAAAGTTGTCCATGTATTATGTACATCCTAGAGAAAAGTTCTCATTAGCTACATAAAATTTTGGAAAAGAGATAGATAAAATAGCTTATAAGATAAAAATTATACAAGATAGTACAATTCATTAAGAATGACAAATAATTTCACCAGTACCAGCCAGTGCACACTTCAAAAACAGTCATTGCTCTAAAGACTAATTAAAAAAAATGTTTTCTGAAAGAATTTATTTATTTAAAATAGAACAACATATGGGCCAGATCTCACAAGTGAACAAAATCTTCTTAAATTTAAGAGAAGCTGTGATTGGCATTTAGGCTCCAATAAGATTAAATTTCAAAATGGCACTTTAATTAGTGGTCATAACATATTCCTATTAAAGTGCTGGGTACTCCAGGAGCAATTTAAAACCCCAAATTTTCTAATTCTCTGATCTACATAAATTTATGTGTTCTTAGGAGCAATTTAAAACCCCAAATTTTCTAATTCTCTGATCTACATAAATTTTTTGACGAAATTCTTGGGACATTTATATTTCTATATTTAATGTGAGATGAAACCAGTGTCCATAATAAAAGGTTTCACAATGAAGTATGCATCTCTACTCAACATCTATGCCAAAACCATCCTAAGTTCTACTTATGTCAACATGGGACACTCTCAACTTTGTCATCTGCCTTTCGTGTGCCTATTTGTCTTTTATTATAAGCTCCTCTATCTACCAGATCACATTTAGTGCAATAATATCCTAAAACAGACTGATAAAACTTGCCATTATGATGCACAGTTCACATTTCCTTCTTTGTTTGACTTTCACTATTGTGTTACACCCACCTGTCCAGGGTACAGCATCTGATCTTATATATTATCATAGAAAAATAATGAAGGTGTGTAAGTTGCTTTGGAAAATGTTTAGATTTTAAATACATTTCTATTTATTCCTATTAGTGCATTGTTCAGAAATATCATAGTAAAAATTTTATTCTGGATGCACCAAGAGCATCTATACAGTGTAAGAATAAAACATGCAGTCATCTGGTCCCCCCAAAGGGAATCTACAGTCTATGCTGGTTGAGGCAACACAGAACATGATTGTATCATTATTGCACATATTCAAGCAGGTGCTCACCCTTCATTCAAATCTGAGTAAGTTCAACTGGTAAGAACTAAGGACTGTGGGAACCTAAAAGACTACTCTATGTACAGTGTTTGCTGAACATGTGCATTCCTGCTGAAACAGCAGGGTGCATTCAGCAGCTCATCATGTCATGCAAACTGGAACAGAGGTGGCTATAAAAGAATACAGTCATAACTGTACCAGAAATAAGCAATTGATACATTTCTCTCCTTTGTGACACTTGTAGTAGTTCAAAAACTATACGTTTCTTTCCCATATATGTGAACAATAATAGTATAGGTCAATCTGATGAAACTCTGAGTCAATGCCAGAACACAGCAAGTACTAGTATATGCACCACTAATATGCAAAGGCATGGATTGCAGCTTTACACTGGCGTCTGTTTCACAGTCATTCTCTTACAGCTTTACAGCAACTGTTTTTTGTTGAAGCACATGGCTAAAGTTAAACTGACCACTTTCTGTACTCAGATCATTTTTACCACTCATCCACCTTTAAAAAGCTTAGCCAAGCTTGTCTCACACTTAGTTAAATAGAAAAGTACCCTGAAATTCAATAAATGTCAGAGGTGAAGAAAAAGGTACCCTCCTCACCCTGAAAGCAACAAAATCCCAATTTCAAGACTAATACCTCACACCAGGGGTGGGGAACCTTTTTTTTCTGCCAAAGGCCACTTAAATATTTATAACATCATTCATGGGCCATACAAATTTATCAACTTAAAAATTAGCCTGCTATGTTTGGTCAAACATTTAATTAACTCACCCCTAATACCTTGGCAGGGCCAGACCAGATGATTTTGTGGGCCTTATACAGCCCATGAGCCAGATGTTTCACCACCCCTGTTTTATACCATGATTACCTCATTTTTATGTGCCTATGGTAGGTAGATATTGTAGCATAGCATGGAGACATCGTCCCCTGACAACTTCCATTATGGGTCATGGAAGTTATGGGCACAAAGGGAAGAAAATGGAACCCATGGCACAGAACATCTGTTCTGAGACTCCTGAATGAAAGAGGCACATCTTGTGGGCATGTGAAGAAGTTCTATTACAAATTCTAAAATATCAACTTTTTAATAAATGACTTTGTTTTGCACTTCTCCGGTCTAACTGTGATAAGTTTTGGTTCTGGTGGCTTTGTTTATGGATGCTGCGAGATAGGTAGAAAAGCTCATAAAAATGGGTACAATTGATCAAAATATCTCCTTTGATTTTGCTATCATCTTGGGGCAGATGGTCCGATAATGTACAAATTCAATTGGTCTATATTTTCAACTTGATGCAAACGTTAACTGCCCTGCTCCCACTGGTAAATGTCAAGCCTGCACCAATTCAAAAGTATGTCTCTCCAACCAACTTTACAAAATACCCTTTAGTCAAGAGAAATAAGTTCTTCTGTGTTCTTAGGAATGAATGTGTATTTGATTCCCAATACATATCATTTAAAGGATTAGCTATACATAACTCTTTGTGACTTTTTTTAGTTGATAATAGGCACTTTCTAAGAGGATTTGTGACCCAAAAGACTCTGAAATTCAGTCTCTAGTACCCCCCTTTCCTAAGTGGTCTGCGTGAGCCACAGGAGTCTATGAACTCAGCAGAAGTCCAGCAGTAGAACTGTGTGCAAAAAAGCTGTAGAAAACTGTAACCAGAATAAAATTATAGAAAAGCAGTTATCTGAGTTGAGCAATTTAACCTCTACTTCTTAATTGTTTCTGGGTTTTTTAACCACATTTCATGTGTTATTGCTACACACAGAATCATGTGTGAGCAATTCCGTACCTGTGTCTCATCCTTCCTAAGTGATAGATAAGCTACAAAACTTGTCTGTTTTACATTCTTTTTTATTTATGTCATTATAGGTAAAATTTTGATATAATTACTTAAATGTTTTTTGTTTCTTTCTTTCTTTGTGAAGAGCCTTTTAACTTCGCCCTTGAACAAGTTTTAGAAACACAACTTTAGAGCATCCATCACCTTCAGAAGATCAGCATCTCTAACAGGAATGGTTAAAAGGCCCTTGTACCCTGTGGTGCAGTATTTCTATAATAATATACACTATATTAAGAGTTTTGTGTTTATGGGGTTGATAAAATCAGCTTACAAGATGGCAGCTGTTCTCCAAGACGGAGGGGATAGGGATTTCCTTACATAGAAGTTAATGATTACTATCTAAGTATAATGTTGAAAAAGAAGAGGTATAGTTGAGCAAAAATGCAATTCATGCACAAAACCCATAGCAATAAATTTTCAATACCCCACACTGCTATCTGACTCAGGCAACAAAACAGTCCTTTAAATGGAGAAAACATTGCCTCTTGGGGAAAAATAACCTAACACTCAGTTACAGAAAAATAACCTAAGGAAAGAGATCATAAAATGGTACTAACAGTTTACAAAGTTGAACTCTTCCTTGGCATTAATCTATAATTTTAACTCAACAGAACAGTGAGGAAATGACAGTGCAGTCTACTCAGCCTGAGATCAAATTTGTCATGGCAACACTGGCAGGTTGGACCCTGATTCTTCAAATATTACATTGCCTTAATTAACAAAAATCATACTTTTTTAAATTACAGAATAGAGATTATAAATTAAAGTGTGCATGCAGTCAACTGCATAATGTACAAGCAATATCTATGTTTTCAATAATCATCTTTGGCAGGCCAGAATCCAGCTGGACATGCAATATTTACATATCAAAATCCATATTGTGTTCATCATATTGAAAGCAAGTGAAAATATATATGTATATACTGTATATACACATTCTGTATATAGATGTATATACTGTCTTTAAGATATTAACAAATATATATGTATAATATATATTAAAAGTGGATTTCACCTTTATCAGATTCAGGTGACTCAGGCCTGGAAACACTAAAAATATCCTGACATGGTATTTGGGGAGGTACTTGGAGTGGCGTTTGGGATTCCGGAGAAGAGGTCTGGGGTGCACTTTTTTCTGAGAGTATTTTTAAAATTTCTGCCACCTGCTTCTCCAGGGCAGTCATTCTGCAACTTAGCAGCTGAATGTCCTCCTTGAGTTCGTGTTTGACTTCCTGCAGTGTGGTCTGTAAGGCTTGCTCGGGGATGGGATAAAAGGGGTGCTTGGCATCAGCCTGAATGGGGCTGTGCTCCAGCGGACTTCGCACCTCACCAGCCTTATCCAAACGAAGGTCACTTTTTGTAATCCCACTGTCACAAGAATCTGTCTTCCTTAATGGATTTTTGGTCACACTGTTCTCTGAGTCGCTGCCCTTGGGGTCCTCTGACAATAGCCCCATAGACTCGGCTTTAGTGACATTATTCCAGTCTTCCTTTTTCTCCTCATGGGCTCCCATGTGATTCTTGAGTCGCAGCCACCCTTTCCCATTTCCGTTCTTCATTCTTATGGGGCTGTTGACTTTGAGACATTTGGGGTCAGCACCACCATTGGGCTTGAGCTCCATGGCATCACGGTTGTTCTGCTTGAGGGACTCACTTGTTCTCACGAAGGCCAGAGATGTCTGAATGGGTGTGATCTGTGACACCGTGACCACACTGGTGCCGGTGATGGAGGCTCCATTCTGTAAGGAGCGGCTCTCTACCTGGAGCTGGTTCCGCTCGGGGTCGCTCTGCGAGGAGCCCTGATTCCGCAGCTCCTTCTGCTGCTTGAACTTCTGGAAGAGCTTTCTGACCGGGTGATCCACGGGGATGCTGAGCGTGACTTCATTCTTCTGCCTGAGGCGCTCCTCCTCCTCCTTCTTCACATCACTGATTTTACGGAAAATGATCTGTGGTGGGGCAGAGATATTGAAAACACGATAAAAACAGATGAATTTATAATTGTGTGACAGCATACAGATGTGCTTGGTTTTACAGAGGAAACCCTCAAACATAGGGCAAGGTCATTTCTGAATGGAAAAAAATATTCCCATACTATTTAACACAAGCAGTGTGCTTAAAACTCAACATAGGGCAGTTGACTAAGATTACTTAGCTTACTTAATTCTAGGTGAATGTAGTGAAGAAACAACTGAATAGAGATACTGCCTTTCTAGTTAATGTTCCTATTTAATGGAAAATATATTAGTATATGTTATACTAAATATGTTAGTATATGCATATGTGTATATACATATATGAGTAAAGAAATACATATTTATCTCTTAAATTTACTTGTAATATGTCACTGTTTTTGTATGTTTTATATATATATATGGGCCATACAAATGGAGTAAATGTATTCATATGGCTCCAGAAGGCAGAACTTGGATCTATTAAAAAAAAATTCTGGAAGGTAAATATCACCTGAATAAATACACTTAATTTCAAGCTGCTATCTAATAATTGAATAATTTGAAAACTCGTGTTCCTCACACTACTAAAATATGCAAACAGAAGTAAGAACTTTGTCCAGGTGAGACTTTCACTGAGTGGGAGGTTGGAATCTTCAAATTCCAATATTTTTTTACATTTTAAACATAAAATTAAATATATAGTACATGTGATGTTAGATGCATATCCATAAATAAGCAAACTTTCATGAAAAATATCTATTTTAAAAATAATACTGGGAATGTATAATTTCAAGAAAAATAAAAAATAGTAAACTACATAGGACATTACCACTTATATTATCAGAGTTAGAAGTGAATTTAATAGTGTAAGATTTTTTGCTGAAGAACAAAATAACTGCAGGAGAAGGCTGTAAGGAAAATTCAAAAGGAAGTGAGATGAAGTGCTTTCAGAATCAGACAATTTTATGATAATAGCAAAATAACTTACCTCCATCACCTCCTCTGATTTAGTTGTTGGTTAGATTAGAAATATATGAGAAGTAGAGAGTCCCTGGCATATGAAAGACACTCAAAAAAATGTTGGTTCTCTCCCTTGAACTCTCATAAAACACTTTGTATTTGAAACCATTTTCATCACTTCTTGAAGATTCAGCAGTTTCCAGGAGTAACACATAATCATTGATTTTATAGCAGAAACCAATACTAATGATGGTCACTGTTAACAGAAAAGTCAGGGAGATAGCACTGCTCTAAGCGCACATTTTAAAAATTGAGATTGAGGCACTAAAAACAGCTTATCATGTACTAATCATTGGAAATTTAAAATAAATATTTTCTAAATTTAATAACTGTCTGCAAAGACCAGCATATTTTTCCCATTCTAGAGGCACTTTTTAAAAAAGATGCAATACTAATCTCCAAGTCTGCTATCAAAGCTCCAACCGTGTGCTTAGAGGTTTTTCAAAGGGCTGACATGTTTCTTACACTTCCTAAGTAAACAGAGCTTGTTCTAAGACTTTAAGATATTAACACTCTTTGGGACCAGACAGATCCAAACATGGAAACATAGATACTTTATTCCTGTTTCATCCCCTATCACCGAAAATGTACTCACTTTGGGTCTATGAACTGACATGAGGAGACCGATGCAAATAACTGGCCACATCCTCCTTCACACTCAATTCCTGCCTTTTTTGTTTATTTATTTTAAAGGCTGTTACTTAGCCTTAATAGACATAGCCTTGATGCAACAGCCTTCCCATTTGGGAAGTGACAATAGCCTTCCCATTTGGGAAAAAAGGATCTATTTCAAACTCTCAGTGGAGCAGGGTAGGTAGGTGCCTGACACAGGGATGCCAAATAAAATGCAGGATATTCTTGCAATATTTAGGACATACTTATACTAAAAAATGTGTACACTATTTATTTGGATCAGACATATTTATACTTTAAAAACTATTTATTGTTTACTTGAAATTTAAATTTAACTGGGTGGTCCTTTGTTTTTTGTTTGTTTTGGGTTTTTTGCTAAATGTCATGTCCTACCCAAGCTACAGAATTTGAACTGGAGCCTCACTGAAAACAATAACACTTAGATTGGATCAACTATTAACCATTATCAGGCTTTTAAAACAAAATTAACTTTAAAAAACATTATTGGATTAGATGGAGTTTGTTAAAGGAGACTGAATTTATCTTGTACATTTTGACTGCAGAAGAGAAATTGTGACTAATTGAGAAATAGTTATAAGAAGTTTACATATAACAAAGAGATTGTCTACACATTTATTTTCTAATTTAACTGTCATAACTACTCTGTGCAATAAGTCCTGGTATTCTCACGTTACAGAAGAGCAAACTAAGGCACAGAAAGTTTGAGTGGTTTGCCTGTGGGCACACAACCAGTAAGTGACCAGGATACAAATCCAAGGAGTCGGATTCCAAACAGTTTGCTCTTCATTACATCCCTCAGGGTAACGCTGACACTTCCTTCTGGACCTTGTGAAAACCCAGATAGTTAAGTGGATGAAATAGGGAGTTTCACACCCAACAGGTAATGTGTCACAAAGCATTCGCCATGGAGAACCATCCCTGTGCTTGCTGAGTAACTGATACCCTTGACAAAAAAGCTGAAGAGAGGCTTAAAGGAGACGGTCTCTAAACTCTCCTCCCTCTCCAAGGCAGACGGTAGGTTTGCTTACTCTCCCAGCAGTCGAAATACATGCCACCATTTGTAGCTTCTTGTCCCCTCATGGAAGCCCTTGTCTTTTCTTTTAACTTGCTTCAACATATATTACATTTCTTACATTTATGAAAGGCGGGGAGTGGAGAGGGTCAAAGAATGTGGTTTTTCCCTATACTCTCATACCATCTTTGGTAATGTTATTGGCTAGTTAATAATATTAATAACAGAAAGAGAGCAAAGGAAAGGCCAGACATTATAATCATGGTCATCTGGGCAGCTTCACCAGGAAGCTTCAACTTCACACTCCCCAGGGAACCACTAGTCCATTCCCTGCAGATCACTGGGGGACGGAGTCCAACAAAGCAGGAAATGGGTGCATGTACAGTGAAGTAGGGATGAAGTAGGGAAGATACTTGGCTAGGGGGATAGAGCCACTGCAAGGGTGTGAAATCTTGAAGGGTTAACTGGTCAAGCCCTGGTCATAATCCCCAGACAAAGGAGTTCCCTCTATCTCTTGCTTCTTGTTCCCTATTACACCCTCTTGCTCTATGACCTGCACCCACCATGTGCTCTTAAGCAGCTACACAGCTCATGGCCAGGTGAACCCCATATACAATGGACTGCACCTGGGACACAATCTAAACTAGCCAGATGCTGGACTAAACTGGACTTTAATATGGAGGGGAGACTCTGGATCTTAATCCTAGCCCTGCTGAAGACAAGACTGGACTTTTTCCATGGCGGATGGAGGGAAATAGGACATTGGAAAGCCAGGGGCTTAATTCCACAGGAATAAAGTTCACTTGTCCTTGCAACATCGCAGGAACTCTACTTCCACGGGTAATAGGTGGGGACGCAGATAACACTAATACCTAGCTTCATTTGTTTATGGGGACAGGGACCTTTGTTTTGTTAACTTCTATATCTCTAATGCCTACAACAGTGTTTGTTACCTTGAAAGACCTCAATAAATAAATGTTATTTATCAAATCAATAACCTTTTCATACATTCAGCAAATATGTTTGTGATCAGTTTACGCATCAAAAGTATTACAAACAGGAAGATTGTTTTATAATTCTTTTATTATTTTGCACTCTTAGTCTAAACAATAAATCAATGCTATATGTATTATAATTCAGGGGTGGGGAGTGTCCAGCCCACTGGCATATAAGGCCCAGGAAATCATTCAGTCTGGCACTGCCAAAGCATTAAGGGTGAGTTAATTAAATGTTTGACCAAATATAACAGGTTAATTTTTAAGTTGATAATTTTGTATGGCCCGTGAATGATGTTATAAATATCCAAATGGCCCTTGGCAGAGAAAAGGTTCCCCACCCCTGTAATTGATCATAATGCCCGCCCACCCCATCTCCTCATTTGGAAGCCAGGTCCAGAGCTTCAACCCACAAATCAGTCTTTAAAGAACCTGAGTCAGAACAGTTTCATTGTGAGGTTATAATAACACCCATTAAGAACTTATTTTCCAGCTGATGGCAATACGACACTTCCTTAATGTGAGGTAAGAAAATATAAGCACTAAAATTAAAAACAAAGAAACAGATAAAAAGATTCTATTGTGTTTAAGGATTAAAGACTAATAATCTACTGAGGTGCCACCACCACTTGATCTATGTCTTATCTGTAAAGTATAATAGCTTTGTGTTCTGTCTTGTTACAAAGAATGCATTATGTCACAAATAAGAAAATAAAACAGCAGGGATGCCTAAAGTAATTCACTGTATTTCAAAAACATTAAAAGTAATAGGCCCTCTCTATAAACCCTCCTAGTTTTGAAGATAACTTTATGACCCTTAACTCTAAATTTGAATAACAATGTATTTTTATTACTAAGGAGCCACATTTCATCATAAAAATAGCATGGTAATTATTCTACATTACCATTACAAGCATTCTCAAATATATTCTGCAGAATCGTTCCTTTTAAGAGGTGCCTTTTACTTTTAACTATTTAATCATGCATATAATAAAATGGTTCAACTTAGTAACAGAATGGAAGATTGATACATTTTATTTTGTTAAACACCTAAAAAATAGCATGTTCCTATTTGGATTTTTTAAAAATCTGCATGCTACTCTTTGGAAGTTGGAAGAATCTGCAAACTTATTAATTAAGAATTTTCATAATCCAATTGATTCTTATATGGACAAGGTGTCATACAGAAGTAAAATGTTCCCTGTTAATTCAATACATTAGCTATATAAATTGTACACAATTATTACATGGAAATGATAATGATTTATTTCTAGAAATCAAAAACAACACACCCCCCATAAAATAGTTTTTAAAAATGTTAAAAGATCTGAATGAAGATCATAGAAAAGCAATGTAAATGAACTAAACCATGTAAAAGAAAAAATGTATATGCATGATTATCAATGTGGTGTTGAAAGAAACCAGCCTTTAAAAATCCAATTTTGAGATCAACTAAAGGATTTGTATGCATGCATATGAGCATAACCAATGGACACAGACAGTAGGGGGGTGAGGGCATGTGCTAGGGGGTGGGAGTGGCTGGGGAGAGGTCAGTGGGGAAAAAAGAAGACATATCTAATACTTTCAACAATAAAGAATTTAAATTTAAAAAATATCCAATATTCGTTGTTTTCTCAGAGGCTTTTCACTTGATGTACTCTGTCTCGTCTCCCCCTCCCCCCGCCATCACCACCACCAATGGCAAATTAAATAGCTGATGAACACGACAAAAAATTGAGGGCAAATTTAAAAAGAAAAGTCATGAATCAGGCTGATTCCTGTCACACATCTATTGGTAGAATGCACAATAGCATGTACTATTCCTATGATCTGAGAGGTTTATTTCATTTAAGCTTTTCTTCTCCGTGCTTCATTATGTTCTGTGAAGCCCATGCTGGAAGGTTTAATTTATTTAAATGATAAAAGCTTCTAAAACTTAACAGGGAACATGGCCAACTGAGCTTTCCATTTCAAAAGTAGGACATTTGATTATAAAAGTGATATCAAAATGGAGTAAATTGAATGTGTACTGAACTTTGAAATCCCATAAAGGCCTGGGGGAAAAAAAAGGTTAGAATAATTTGTTTAATGACATAGATTCAGTGGTTTATAATTTGAAGGAGGATAGCAGCGGTGTTTTCTCTCAAATGGCCCATCGCTTTCTGGATCTGTGAGTCTGGGGAATTGACTATGAATTTATAGGGGCATGTGATCAAGCAGCTGCTCCTGTTCATCTGACTCATGGGGTAGAGTTGGTTTGATTCTTTGTTTCTTTGTACTATTTCTATAAACTTAGTCACTAAGCCTAACTCTAGTCCTTTCACTCCATTCCAACCTGAACTAATACAACAAAGACTTATATTTATTAAACACACGGTCATATCCAGATCAGAGGCTATAAGCTCTTTCTAACAAAGGCCACAGTGATGGAGCCGTGGCTGATGGCCATTCAACAAATCGAGATGTGTGAAGGAAGAGTAAGCATGACTCATCAAACTGTTTTGAAATATGGTGGCCTTGCTTTACTTAGGCCACTCATACATCTTTAAGCTCTCCACAGGCAAGTGTAACTGCAAAACCAGCTCAAACAGGAAAGGAGCAAGGGAAGACCAAAGAGTATAGACATGCCATGTCTACAGCTTTACCACTTAGTGCATTTAACACTCTCCAAGTCTGTTCCCTGCTGATTGATGGGGAAAGGGAATGGGCAAAGGCAGTTTAGATGGATGCCCGGGAAGGTCTGAGTGACATGGGAAGGTGCCTACCTGTCTGCCAGTCATACCTGGGAACAAATTAGTGGTCAGAATGGATGTGGCCACTGCAAGCAATAGAAACCTAAATAATTAAACTTCCAAACAAAGGAAGTTTTCTCTCTCTCTCTCTCTCTCTCTCTCTCTCTCTCTCTCTCTCTCTTACACACAGGCCCTGGGTCCTCTTGGGACTCCTGTCGCAGGGGGCTACTCTCCCGTGAGCCCACCACACGCACAGCCATGTGGGACTCCTACAATGGATTCATGGACTAAACCTGGACTAATCACTAAGCTACAACTGGCTATAACATGGAACAGAAGCTCTGGATGCTGGTCCCACAGAACCGAAGGACTGGGCATAACCAGACTGTGAACACCAGAACGCTTTTAGAAGCAAAGGGTCCACTGTCCAGGGATCTCTTGGTGCTGGAGCCCCTTCCCATAAACAGACAAGCTCCAAGGTCTTCCAGTGAAAACTTGCCCAGCCAGTGCTTCCACATACCTGTTCCCCCTAATTCCTTAAAAAATGCCCAGAACCCAGGAAACAGGAGTTCAGGTTTAGAGCCATAGCTTTCCTGTTCTCCTTGCTTAGTGCTCTGCAAATAAAGTTACTAATTTCTCCACTGCAATTTTCGATGTTTAGTGTTTGACCCTGGAAAAATCAGGTAGATGAACTCTTTCTGTTCGGTAATAAAAATGATGTGTTAATAATGTCTAGTTCAGTTTCTTAGGTCCCAAATAAAATTTAAGGAATTAATTAATTAATGTGAAAAAGGAAGAAAGGGAGGTGAGTAGAGCAGGAGAGGGGAAGAAGAGAGGAAGGGAGGAAGGGAGGAAGGAAGGGAGGGAGGGAGGGAGAGAGGAAAAGGATGGAAGGAAGGAAAGAAAGAAGGAACAAAATGTATCACCCCAAAATATGTCTTTTTGGCATAAGGACTATCTTGAGCTGGTTGTTTTAAGAAACAGCAGGCACAGGAGAAGTTCTGAAAATGGAGAAGTGATCCTTTTATAAGAGACATTTCAATTTATAAGTGAAATCTCTTCTTGTAAGAGTGTCTCCCTCTTTGTAGGAGGAAGAGAAAGATGATTCTAAATCTCTAGAAACTTTTTATCAATGGAGAGGCATTGATCTAAATCTAAATAACAACTTACCCTTGTTTACTGTGCCTTTCTAGGAACACCCCCCCCCCAGCAATAACTGGCCTCCCCACGGGGAGAGGGGTCCTTCAGGTGAGAGAATGCTTCCTATATCTGAGAAACAGTAAGGAAGACAAAGTGGGTGCTAGTAAACGTGGAGAGAGTGATGGGAGAGGAGGTTGGGTAGGAGGCCAGACTCTGGATTTTAACATGAGGGAAAGGCATGGGAAAGGATCGCCCAGGCTGCTGTGGGGAAATAAGCTGTAAGGTGGGAAGGATAGAGTTACCCATTTGGGGTTTTTGTTTTTTTTTTTTTTTGCATAATTCGTGTGAGACATAATGGTGACTTAGATCAGGGAGGCAGAAATAAAGGTAAGAAGTGGTCAGATTCTGGATTTATTTTGCCAGTAAAATTGACAAGGTTTGCTGATGGGCTCCATGAACAATTTGAGAGAAAAAGAGTAAATTTTTGAAGTCTATCTTTAGTCTAATAAGCAAAAGGATAAATAATAGTGCCATCTTCTGAGATGAGGAAGCCTGGAATGGTAATACACAAACTAGAAAGACAAGCTATCCACCCCCTGACCCCCGCTAGGTACACACAGATATATACCCCCATGCACAACATACAACAGTGGGGCAGGCATAGGATAACTGACGAAACACTCCCATCGAAGGGGGCAGGGATCAATGGCTGAGAGGCTCAGCAGTCACTGGCCTAGAGCAGTGATGAAATGTGCCAGCCAGGCCTTGAAGGGCCCCCTTACAGGCAGTAGGGTAAATTCCTTTATTAGTCTCTCAGTCTGCTATCTGGGATTAGCTCTCTCATCCACTGTTCTCTGTGGCTCCTGATTCCATCTTTTTAGAGCATCTTTTTTGTCCATATTATTCTATAGTCAGACCTGATACGGGGATTGAAGAGTTTGTCCTATTTCAGCTACTTCCTGTCTGTGCAAATTTGGGAGCCTAAGGTTTGGTTTTGGGCTCACATAGTGAAACAATTTCTTAAAACCACACTTGTGACACATTTGTAATACCTTAACCAATAAAGAAATTAAAGATAAAAAAATAAATAAATAAAATACAAGTTTAAAAAAACACACTTGTGATTTCTGTAGCAATATAATGCTCTCAGAAATTTTAGTCAGTTTCTGATCTATTTACAGTGAATTCCATATACTGCAACCTCACAAAGAATTCTTTCTTAGACATAATTCTCAAGCCTGATTTAATCCTTTGTTTTCTTGGCCTCATGTCTCTGTCTCTGTCTCTCTCCATACTGGCAGCTACATTGATGCCACCAGGCTTGGTGGGAGATCACTTTCATTATCTGATCTTTGCTACAAAACTGAGTCTTAAAGCAGCGGTTGCCAACCGGTGGTCCGCGGACCACTGGTGGTCTATGAGGTCTGAAAGGTTGGCGACCGCTGCCTTAAAGGACTTTTCTGTGCAATGACTTTTCAATCTTATTTCCCACCCCCACCCCCACCCCCATTCTTGATTCTTTTCCATATTTATTTATAAGCCAGCCAACCCTTGCCTGATGTCATCTTCTCATGGCTTACTAAACGTAACCAGTCCCAAACACCACTCATTAGTGATATTCTGCTTTCCATCATCTTTCAAAAGAGCCATAGCATTAGAAGACCATCACAGACAGCAATTTTACCAAATGGTTTGTCACTGAAAAGTACTTGTCTCCACCCTTCCAAGTCTGAAATATCAATTTCCTTACTTATTTTGACTCCTGCTAAGTCAATACCACACATTTTAGAATAAATGGTGGCAGAGCCCCACTCTTGCTATGTAAGCTAATATCTAGTAGCATTGCAATTGCCACCTACTTATCAGCATTTGCACATTTAGAATATTCTTTTTTTCCTAAGTTCTCACCACAGAATTTTAGCACACTCAATTTCAAAGGAGCAAAACTGATAGAGAAAAGCATCATCATTTTGCTTTGTTGGATATGTAAGAATACAGCCCCAATCCCATAAATGACCCATTAGACTACACTGTCATTGAGAACATAATTATTCTGGTCAGAGTAGCTATCAACTCCATCTTAGAATCATTGCAATAAAAACGCCAGAATTATGGGAATTGCATTAAATATTTTCCTTAGATTATTTGCTCATTTAATTTGCACGATGATCCATTTTATAGATGAAAAAACCGAGGCTTAAAGAGATTTTAAAAACCTCCCCTCAGTCTATACAGCCAATGAATAACAAAGTGGGGTTTCCAACCTGGGTCTACTGGACTGAAAGACTGATTCCTGATCTAAATTCAAGAGAGATGCAAAGTATCTAAAGGATCAAAGGCCTGAGAGAAGGACATGAAATGAAAAAGGACGTTGAATCACTTTAATAATGGAATAAGCCAAAAGTCCTGACTCTAGGCTGGAAGTTTAACACACAGAGAGAGATGTATATATATGAATATGTAATGGGGTTCCAGCATGCAAGTAGAAAATAACATTATTTAACATTTGACAAAATTGATCCATTTTACAACCCACTTTAGCATAGTTATCTCATTTTCTCCCCGCAACTCTATAAATCAGGCAGGGCCATTATGATAATCCCTATTTGACCGATGAGGGTCAGAAAAGTTATGTGACTTGCCTAAGCTCACTTAGCCAGCAAATGGCCACGCTGGGACTGAAATCTATTTCCTAATGGCCATTCCAATGTTCCTTCTGCTATTCCATGCCAGCACTCCGAATGCTATGTGTAATTTTGTCTTGTAGTTTACATTGCACTTTCAACTATATTACCTACCTGATCTCATGTGACACTATTCCTTTGTCCCCAGGTACACAGCTAACATGTGGCCTTAGCTTTCACCTGGTAAGATAATTGTTGGGCCTCAAGGAAAACAATTACTCAGGTAGAGCAGTTATAATCCTTTTAAGGATTTTTTTTCATAATAAAAACAATTTCTGCAGCTTTTGTTTGCAAAACCAACTCTGACATATTTATTTTGAAATGTGTTACTTTTTGCATTTGATATCTAAAAAATAATGCAGCTTTTACTCAAGATCACATACAATTTCTTCACTGCTGAGAAATTCGGGTTTTCTCTATTGGAGTATTATCTTTTAGACAGATTTAGAAATGTGTAGCTAGATAATAGATTACTTTTTCAATCTTTTACATTTGGAATCAAATTTATACAAAAGGGAATAATTCTTGGGTATTTCTTCAGGTTGTGAAATTTGACAGCTGAAACTCAGAAGAGTTAAAGTGATTAGGCACTTCGATATACAATCAGTCATTCACAGCTGGACCTAGACCTTACTTTTCCTGGTTTCTAAATCCACTCTCCAGTTCCCTCATGACAAATTTAATTCTAGATCAAAATGTGCAGTAAGCCCGGCCGGTGTAGCTCAGTGGTTGAGCATCGACCTATGAACCGGAGGTCACAGTTCGATCCCTGGTCAGGGCACATGCCCAGGGTTGCAGGCTCGATCCCCAGTAGGGGGCGTGCAGGAGGCAACCGATCAGTGGTTCTCTCTCATCACTGATGTTTCTATTTCTTTCTCCCTCTCCATTCCTCTGAAACCAATAAAAATGTATTTTTTTAAAAAAATGTGCAGTGAAATGTTTTTGTAAAGTCTTGGGGCATCCATTAGGAGGCAAGGATTTTAATACTTTCTCTGACACTGACCACCTGCATAAACTTGGCAAATCCAAGTAGCCCGTCTACACATCAGGTGTGCTTAAAGATCTATGTAAGGTAAACCATTCTCTATTTTAACAGGATGATAGAGCTACTCCATGTAAAACAGACATCAATAGTTACATCTAACAAGTGGCATAAGGATAGCCTATGTTCACCTGGGGCAGAAATCTCTCCTCTTTCATTCACACTTGGATTTCTGAACTTCCATAGAAGCAAAATTAGCCATGCAAGTGACTTTTCCCTGTTTGGACCACCTCTACTCTACTCCAAATGAAGAATGTGTTCAATACATTTAGATAATGCAAAGTAGTGTATCATACACACTACTTGATGTTTAATTTAGAAAAAGGTTACTAGGAACATAATTGGTGACTAGTGCCACTTCCAACTCGAAAACTTCCTTTGCAGGATCCTCTAGAATTGAGATTTAGAGTACCTAACCGAAAGAGCAATGAAGGTTCATGTGGAGACTGGAATCCCAGTCATAGCCAGGGCTCTAATCAGTTATGTTACCTTGTGTGCAAGTCCCATAATATTTTTTACTTTAGTTCTTTTAAATAATGATGATGGTGTTAGACTTAGGTTTTCTTTCTTTTCAGCATTAACGTTCTTCAAATATATGAAATACAAGGTCAGTACCAAAGCTAAAAAAAACAAACAAACAAAAAACACTTTGAAATAAGACAGTCTACTTCATGCCCTTTAACTCATTCCTCACATAACTTCTTGCCAGATGATAACACACTTGCCTCATTTTACAGGTGTCAAAAATTCCTTTCATCAAACCCTACTGAGGCTTTTATGACCCTCAGTAACAAGTATAGATCTAGGATACATGTTGTTTGATTTTGCTTCTACTGGAGGCAACTGCTTCACATGCTGTGCTGAGAGATAATGAAAATGTGCTGCTAATTACCAGGGTTTTTGCTTCCAAACATTGCCGGCCAGAAATTGAACTGTAGTGTCTAGAGTTAAGAAGTAGCTAATAACTCTGTCCCTACAGTGCTGAACTGCAATTAGTTATTCTAGTCAAAGTAGAGTATGAGAAGCTCTATGGCTGTTTCTTTAGTGTAGCAATTGCCAAGAGCTGGATCCTACAATTAAAAAAAAAAGAGTGGAGCTGTTTAAATGACTGGGATCGGCCGGTACACCTGCCCACAAATGTGCATAGGCATATGCACACAGCAAAGCCAGCAGAGGTCACAGAAGTCAAGCCTCAACAGGCATCACTGGGAAGTCTGATTAAAGAGATCTCAGCTCTGCACAGTATTGAAGCACAGACTGTGAAAAAATTGTGCATGAATACTTCACTTGAAACTTTCTATCCTATATAATAAAAAGCTAATATGCAAATCAACTGGACAGCAGAACAATCAGTCGCTATGATGTGCACTGACCACCAGGGGGCAGACGATCAATGCAGGAGCTGCACTCCCACAAGGGGAGCGTTGCCTAGCCAGAAGCCCTGAGCCAGCCAGGCTTATGGCTGGCGAGCGCAGCAGCAGTGGCAGGAGCTTCTTCCATCTCTGCAGCAGCGCTAAGGATGTCCAACTGATGGCTTAGGCCCGCTCTCCATGGTGAGTGGGCCTAAGCCGTCAGTCAGACATCCCCCAAGGGCTCCCAAACTGTGAGAGGGTGCAGGCCAGGCTGCAGGACCCCCCATCCCAAGTGCACAAATTTTGTGCGCCAGACCTCTAGTATAAATATAACCATGTAGTTGGCACCAAATCTAACATTTGTTAATTAAAACTTATGTATCTGTGATTTTTCTATTTGGAAGTATCTTTATATAGTCAAGACAGATCTCCTACAGTCATATTCTATTTATTATTAACTAGTTTTGTTAGTGTTGGGTAGAAGAACCTCATACCCCATATATTACCGTGATTGGAGGCACTGTCTTCTACTAACATAAATAACATAATATAGAGTAACTTTAGAAGAGTTTTTGCCCTGTTTCTTAGAAAGCACAAATTACATTAGCCCAGTTGATACTTCAGAGAGTTTTCGCTCCGAGGGAAAGATAATCTCTGAGGAGAGAACTGACTATTTTTAGTTGAGGATCACATGATAAAAAAGAGAAAATATGAGAGTTCATAGTTGATTGAGGACATAAGGGTGGAAGGAGAGGGAATGTGAGAGTTCATATTTTTGAGGGTCAACTGAGCTCCAGGCACATACGAGGCACAGATAACACAAAAATAAATGACTTAAATGCATGCAGGGATATACCAGGTTTATGGTTTAGAAGACTAATGTTAAGATGGAAGAAATGATTCCCTAATTGATTAATTGATTGATTATAACAAATTTAAATCCTAGTAGAATCTTTTAAAGACCTTAACAAACTAATTCTACAATTTATATAAAAATGCAAAATGAGCACAACAGTTAAAGCAATACTAATTAAGAACAAAAAACTGACTTATACTGTTCATATTTTATTCTTAAAAATTATAGTAATTAAGATGGCTATAGTATTAGCATATGTCTTAACCCATTCAGGTTTCTATAACTGAATATTATAAACTTTGTGGCTCATGAACAACAGAAATTTATTTCTCAAAGTTATGGAAGTTGGCAAGTCCAAGATCAAGGCACTGGCAGATCTGGTGTCCTGTATGTATCTCACGCTATACACAAAAATCAACCCTAAACAGATTGTAGATCCAATTGTGGAAGGTAAAAAACATAAACCTATCAAAAGAAAGTACAAGAGAAAAATCTTCAATACTTTGGAGTAAGAAAACATTTCTTAAACAGAAAACAAAAAGTGGCAATCTTTCAGGAGAAAAAGGAGTAAGTGAAACTACATTAAAATTAAGACTTTTTATTCTTTGAGAAATACCATGAAGAGAACCAAAAGACAAGTTAGAGTGAAAGGAGATAAATGCAATACAAATACCCAATAGAGGACTCATATCCAAAATATAGAAAGGATTATTACAAATACTCAAGAACAAAGGGACAAGTCCAATAGAAAAATGAACATTTTATTTAAAAAATAATATATATAGCTATTAAATATATGGAACAGTGCTCATCTTAAGTAGCTGTCAAGGGAGTATAATTTAAAACCACAAATGTGTTACCCTTACACACTCACTAAATAGTTAAAATGGAAAAGAAAACCACAAGTGTTAATGAGAATGCAGAAAAACTGAATACTCATAAGATGCTGGTCAGTATTCGAATTTATTCAACCATTTGGAAAACTGTTTCGTGAGCACCTAATAAAGCTAAGGATAAACAACACTCAAAAATTTCAATCGAGGGTATATAACCCCCCCAAAAAAATTTGTACATATTGAAATAAAAAGACATCTGCAAAGATGTTGTAGTAACACTGTTCATAATAGCCTCAAATGGAAACCCCAATGTCTATCAAGAGTAGAATGGATATGTTGAAATATATATCCACTCAACAGAAACCACTACAACTAATATTAATGAACTACAACTACAGGCAACATGAGTGATTCCTACAAAAGTAATATTAAGTGAAATAAGATACAAATGAGAACATAATGTATAACTCAACTTATTTAATTTTAAAAATAAAAAAGAGATAAAACTAAAGTGTTAAAAGGCAGAACAGTAGTTAAATCTTGGGGATTGGAGGGAATGGGCTTACATGTTTCCTGTACTGTTCTCAAGCTAGGTTACATGGATGGGTTCAGTTTATAAAGCTCCTTCAAGCAGTACACTATGGCTTATATACTTTGCAATGTATGAGCTTTATTTCAATTAAATTTTACTTTATAAATAAGACCTTGTCCCACCCTTAAGGATGTAGCAGGAGTAGACCCTTTCACTAGTATGTTACTACAATGCAATGGGGGTAATTCATTGTATTGTAATTCATCAAAGATTTATGGGAGCCGCTCCCTACAGGCTTATAGATACTGAGAATACAATCATGGATAAGTTTGCTGCTTACAGTCTGGTAAAGAATCAAGGTATATCAACAGGTAATTTTCAATACAATATGCAAATGCATATATCTGTCTTTGTTCTTGAGGATCTGTAACAATTCTTTATATATTCTAGATATGCGTTCTCTATTGGGTATTTGTATTGCATGATACTAAACAGACCAGTGTATCTTTTTTTCTTTATTGATTAAGGTATTACATATGTGTCCTTATCCCCCATTGTCCCCCCCACTCATGCCCTCACCCCCCTGTTGTCTGTGTCCATTGGTTAGGCTTATATGCATGCATACAAGTCCTTTGGTTAACCTCTCTCCCTTACCCCCACCCTACCCTACCTTCCCTCTGAGGTTTGACAGTCTGATCAATGCTTCTCTGTCTCTGGATCTGTTTTTGTTCATCAGTTTAATCAGAAAGGATATATGCACCCCTATGTTCATAGCAGCACAATTAGCTAAGATTTGGAAACAGTCTAAGTGCCCATCAGCAGATGAGTGGATTAAAAACTGTGGTACATCTACACAATGGAATACTACGCTGCAGTAAAAAAGAAGGAATTCTTACCATTTGCAACAGCATGGATGGAACTGGAGAGCATTATGCTAAGTGAAATAAGCCAGTCAGAGAAAGATAAATATCACAAGATCTCACTCATTTATGGAGTATAATGAACAACAGACCAGCGTATTTTTAATTGACCTTCACTTAATCAACATGATTAGCTTTACCGCCACCTCCCATTCTTTTTGTAAAACACGCTGACTGATCCTCAAGACAATGGTCCTGGCTAAAGTGGGACATATGGACACCATATATATCCAGCTACTTACTCAACATTGCCACTTACAATAGCCAATAGCATGTCCCAAAACAAACTCCTGCCTGTCAGACCTCCAGAAGAGGATTGCACATATCCTGTAGATCCCGAACTTTGAGCTGAAAACAATGCCTAGATGAGACCTGCTATTGTCTACTCTGTGTTCTAGGTGTGGACAGAAGGGTAAGACACATAGTCAGTCTCTATGACAGATTACTAATTTATCATAACTGTTTCCTCTGCTTCCCTTACACAAGACTAGAAGACACTTCCTTAGCCTCCTTTAGAGATAGGAGTTGTCATATGACTGCGCTCTAGTCAAGGAAATGTAAGCAAAAATGATGTGCATCATATCCAGGGATAGTACAATTTCCCTGCAGGATCCACTCTTTTGTTGTCAGCAGGAAAGAAAGGACCAGTGCATTTAAGCAATGATGCATTTGAAAACTGGAAGGATCCTGGGTATCTGGATCACTCAGTGGAAGAATTCCCACCAAACACTTGCTTTGGGTTGATATATAAATGAGAATTGAAATCTTATTGTGTTAAGATACTAAAATTTGGGGGTTATTGATTTTAGTAGCTGGCAGTTCCTTTATAAAGAAACTGAAGGACTTTGCAAATTTCCAGTTTGATTTACTCTTAGTGTCATATAAATATTATTTTATCGAATTGAAATCAAAGAGTAAATTAAAATAATCTACACTCTGCATGAAAATCAGGGTGTTTTGGTTTTTTTTCTTTCTAGACATTGCAAGAATATTTTGTTTTCCTAGGCATTTGCTTTTATAATTTTAAATAAAAATACAGTTTTGGACTTAATGGATTGTGTGCAAGAAGAGACATGAGGATAAAGTATTATCTTCTGATCCTTCTTTTACTAAAGCCAAAATAAAGTTGCTGCTAAAGTATAGTTATTTAATTTTAAGCATTGCCTGAGAAGCAGTGATTCCTATAGATAATATTAGCTTATCGCCTTTGATAGTTATGGGGGAAATGGTTGCAAGACAGCAAGATCAATAACTTTACAGCAGTAATGTCCACCACGGATCAATTACTACAATCAACGCCACACGTAACCAAATTACATGACTCATATCCTGTTTCTTCTTTTCTTTTATTACTCTTCACTATATGGAAAGAAAACCTTCCAAATTGTTTTATCTTGTTTAATATTGACAGAATCAAGAAACCTCTTTTCACATCTAATCAAGAACAACAACATGGAAGTATTTATTTGTTAAATGAATCTGATAATAACATAAACTCACAGAAATCTTCATTTCTACTGGGATGACATTAATGTATAATAAATATGTCTTTATTGGTAGACAGATTTTATCCCTGATTCAAGGACACCCATATGTAGTTTCCCTGGTAAGTAAGCAGGTAGAGTAAAATTACAAAGGCGCAATTTCCAATTGGGTGACATTTAACATATTCCAAACAATAAGTATAGATTGGTGGGAGTTGGGAGATGGTTATAGTATGTGACACTCTTCCAACAATGTCATTTTTTCACTTACTCTATTTGTAAAAAATAAATTTTTTGGAATTTTGAAAATATAATTACTGACCAAAACTTATTATATTTTTGGAAAAATAAAAGAAATAAAGAGAAAATGTCACTGCAATAATTCAATATAGTTGCCTTCCTTTTGAAATACAGTATTTATTTTTTAGTTATAAGCTACGTGTATTTAACAAACAGCATTGATGGTTTGCACATGGAATGTGGATATATAAATGTAGTGCAATTTTTATTTAAATTCAAACCTTAATTAAATTCAAACCTTAATTGTATTTATATGCCTTGTTTTAACCTTCAGAATAAATATGTTGAACTGAGCATGAACATGCTAATTATAATACTTAGGGAATTTTATCTAAATGTTATGAAATATTCTAAGAACACCATTATCAAGGGTTTAAATATGTTGCAAATATACTTTTGAAAAATAGCACCCAAAAGAAGAGAGAAAATAAAAGGATCTCAGTGGTATAAGATGGATTTTGAAGGATGATCACCAGTGGCCTCATTTTCCGTGGTTTTGCCCCAATACTGAACTAATCTGATAAAACCAGGATCCTGAATCATCCCTTCAACTGGCCATTGTGATTCACATAGTCAGGCTGCTGTGTGCACACCAGTAAATGAGAAAAACCCATCATACATACAGGGTACAAGTGATAGCTCAGGATCTCCAACATTATCTGGTCTTTCAGTGGATATATCTTGTTCTTGGTCAATTTCTTCTCCTACCTTCTCTCTAACCCCATTCCCCAAATGACTCTTTCAAAGAAATATAATCTTCCTCAAAACTCACCCAGATTCCACCTTCCCACTCTCAGCAGATGATTATGACTTCTTCATTGAGAAAATTGGGGCAAGGTGGTCAGCTAACTCAATTTCTTGACTCTTGCCTCTGTCACCCTCATCACCTAGACCAGTGGTCGGCAAACTGCGGCTCGTGAGCCACATGCGGCTCTTTGGCCCCTTGAGTGTGGCTCTTCCACAAAATACCGACTTCTGTGCATGGGCCATGAAGTTTCAATCACACTGTACATGCGTGCCCGCACATGGTATTTTGTGGAAGAGCCACACTCAAGGGGCCAAAGAGCTGCATGTGGCTCACGAGCCGCAGTTTGCTGACCACTGACCTAGACATTCAATACTATTATACCTCTGCCTCTCCTTTCCAATCTGAGAGAATGAAATGTTCTTCCTTCTGTAAACATTTTGACTCTTTATCTGAGCACCTGAATATCCTAGGACTTCATCAATTACCTTTATATCCTCCAATTAGCTTTAACTTTTCTGCTAACCTTTTACCCCAGCTTTTAGCTCATTTCTCTATCCTAGTAGAGGTGGGGAAAAAAGATTTACAAAATTCAACCCTTCCTTTGACTTTTCAGCTACTTTAATAACTTCTTACTTCTTTACTCAAACTAATTTTATACTAAACATATTCCATTTACCTCTCCAGATCCATTCCCCACCTTTTCCTACTCTGCTCTGTTCCCTGAGATACTGGCCTGTATGTCTACATTAATGGGTTTACTTGCTGCCTTGCTTCCAGTTGGGTTAGGCCAGTGGGAAACACTAGAGGATATAAGAAAGAAAGAAGAGAGGATGAGGCTTTATTATCTCAGCTCCTCTCTGTGGTGTCACCATGGGCTGCCTTAATTCACTGACTAAAGGCCATAGCTTGTGTCAGTCAACCTTTTTGACACGGTTTCTTTCTCTATCTTTCTCCCTAGCCCCTCTTTTTTTCCCCCTCTTTTTTCATCTCCTTCTTATCATCCTCTCTTTCCTTTTTCTTATCTGTTTAGGCCAATGGATGGTAATGGTGTGCTGTAATTAGCCTATGGGTAGCCCTATCCCTTATCCAGAGAAACCACAGGGTTGCCCACACTTTATACATAAGCATTTTATTTAGCTTTCCTTTAATTATCCAATAAAAGTGCCATTTTTCTGCTGCTGGGTCCAAGTCTGATAAAATTTTCTTGAAATAATAGTTTATATAGACACTACTTGCACACTTCCTATTCAGTTATCAACCCAAACAACTTAGATTTTGTCCCACCATCCTTATACAAAACAATTTTCTTTCTCTCTGGTCATTATTATTGATCCCCATACACAAATACAGTGGTTATTCTCCAGTCCATACTTTACTGGACATTTTTCTGCGTTTTACACTGTTGATCACTCTATTCTTCTAGATGTACTTCCTTGGCACCCATGGTACCCACTATATTCTCCCTTTACATCTCATTCACAGGTTCTTCTTACTATTATCCATTCAAACACTGGTGCTCCCCATAGTTCAGTCTTTGGCCCAATACTCTTTTAACATTATATGCTTTTCCTAAGTGAAACGTGATCTAAACCTAGCTATCCACATATTAGACACAACTATCTGTATATTTCAATGACACTTAATACTAAAAAAATTATCCTTATACTATGTGCTTATACTCATAATTGCTCCTACATCTATTTTCCTCTAGGATAATGGCTCCATTTATTCAATCAGAAGTCTGAGTCATCTTAGACTCCTCTCTCTTCCCCACTCCCCAGTCATGATTCATTAAAATTATCATTCATACTTCCACCAGAGAGAAATTTCTTAAATGAAAATCTGACCACATCATTCCACAGCTGAAGACCCTTCAAAGGCTGTAATTTGAGTTTTTCAAGGCACACAGGTGCTTTCTTCCTGTCCTGACCATCACCTATATCCTCAGCAGGGGAACTATCATGTATTGTGCTTTGTGTGTTATTAATATCAAATTGCTTATAGTTTCTAGTCAAGTCATAATATTGTATGCCTCCATGACTTCTTAGATCTATTTGTTTTTCCCAAATACTGTTGACCATGTTGTTTGTGCCCTTAGAGTTTTAGCCTAAATAGCATTCTTTTCTGGGACGCCCCTCCCCTTGCCCCTATTTACCCCACCCCCTTCTTCATCTACTGGCATTATACCTTCTGCACTGTCTTTCTGCTTATAAGTATCCACACTTGGGCTCCCAGAACACTTCAAAATCTCTCAGAGAATTTCAGGTAGTATATTAAAATGATCTGTTAGCATCTCTCTCTACCTTACTAAACTCAGAAGTACTCTAAGGCAGAAAGCATGACTTGGTCATCTTTTAACAACTGCAGAGCACAGTGATCTAAATTAAAACAAATATTTATCATCAATTTTTATACTTGAAAGTCAGTATTAATAATAAGCATCTTGTTACAACTTAACCTCAATGTCATTACTTAGAAAAAACATTTTGAATATACATGAAAAAATTAGTATTTTGATATATTATAGGACAGTTTTCCAACCAGAACTGATGTATTACATGCAGCAGCCATATACCAGAGTAAGGTCCTACATTCACTTGTAATCAAGAAAAGTGCAGACAAGTCCTGAGGGGAAGACAGGCTTGTTTTATATGCCTTCAGACTGAGGAAGATATCATGTCAACAGGTTTCGAGCTGTAATCCAATCCTATACCTGAGACCCCATTAGATGTCCTTTAGGAAATGAAGTTTAATGATGTTCAGTTTGAAAAGTGGGAGAAGGATTTTGTAGCACAAGAACTTGTAGGGTCAAAAGCAAGAATTGATATAATGAAATCAATGTTGGTGACAGAAAGAGCTGACAAGTATGCTGGAGTTGTAGGAAGTGGCTTGGATGGGGCTCAGGAGTGAAAGCGACCCTGGCTACAGGGCAGAGCAGGAGGTAGAGTACATTGAGGCAAGACTAGTGAGGAGCATGAGTTACCCTAGAGATGCTTGGAACTAAAGAGAGGGATTTGTAGCCTGAGGCGCCTCAATTTCACTGATACCATTTTCCTCATGCATCACCTAAGGAAATACGGACTTGTTATCCTTCACACTAGTAACTGTGACCATCTGATCATAATAACAATTTTAATAACAGAGATAATTATAACTGCTAATTAGTACTTATATTAGTCACTATACTATATTATATTTCTCCAAGTAGTCAGTAATATTGTTGCTTAGTATTTCTAACTGATACCACTCTGGTCTAAGCAACTGTTAGGGGTTGAATTGTGTCCTTCAAAAAAGATATGTTGAAGTCATAACTCCTAATACCTCAAAATGTGACTTCATTTAGAAGTATTTACAGAAGTATTTACAGAAGTAATCATGTTAAAATGAAGTCATTAGGATAGACCCTAATCCAATATGACTGGTGTCCTCATAAAAAAAAAGAAATTTAGACAAAGACAGACATGCACAGTGGGATAATGTGAACAGTCACAGGGAGAAGATGGCTATGTCAATGAAGTGATACACCTATAAACCAAGGAATGCCAAAGATTGCAAGAAAACAACAGAAGCTGGAAGAAGCCAGAAAGGATTCTTCCCTAGAACTATCTGAGGCCAATATGACCCTGCTGGCACCCTGATTTCAGACATTGGGCCTCCAGATCTGTGAGGTAGTCAATTTCTATTATAAGCCACCCAGGTTTCGGTGCTTTAAGACAGCCCTAGAAAACTAATGCAACCACCAATGCTTGGGATGTCATAATAGCTTCCTCACTGGTCTCTCTTATTCTGTATTTCTATATCTTTCCCCCACCCCCATAACCTATTCTCAATATATAAGATGGAAGCAAGAGTGAAACTTTTAAAATGAGCTTCATGCCCTACTACTTTCCTATTCAAGACTCTCCAATGGCTTCCCATCTTATTCAGAGTAGAAATCAAAGTCCTTAAAGTGGACTCTACGATTCTACTTCTTTATTCTTATCTCCCACTATTCTCTCCTTTGCTCACCACAGTCTAGTCTCAGTGGCATCCTCTCTGTCCCTCAAACGCATTAAGAAAAATTCCTGTTTCAGGGCCTTTGCACTTGCTGTTTCCTCTACTTACACCTCCTCTGGACACCTGTAAGCCTTACTCTTTCATCTTTTTTAGGTCTTTTTCAAGCATCACTTTTTTGACGAGGCTTAAATTATCCTACATATAATTGCAACCATCTAAAAATGCTCCAATCCCTTTCCCTGCTTCCTCTTCCTCCACAATGGTCATCACCTTATTTATCTGTTGGCTTCCCAACATTAATTTCAACAAAGATTTGATGTTTGCTTTGTTCGCTGATGTACACTGAGTGCCTAGAACATACAGTGTCTGGCACATGAAAAATGCATGAGGTGGATCGGTTGAGTGCATAAGTAGATTATCTCTAGTATTTAAAGGTAGCACACAGTAGTAGAATGAACATTGGCTGCCATTGACGTCAGAATGCCTGGACTCTATATCCCACTGAATCACTCACCAGCCTGGGGTCTATTTACCCATCTATGAAAATGAAGACAATGAAATCCACTCCATCTCCTTCACAGTGCTGTTCTAAGAATCAACTTGGATGCTGCATGTAAAAGTACCTCTATAATCTGTACAGTACTATATAAATATGAACTGTTATCAAAATGATCTATTTATTTTTATAGAATGAAAGTGGCCCTGTATGTTAAGAGGTAAGTAATAAAAGATGACATTCTTAATTGTTATGATGTCAGGCTTCCTGGAAATAGGTTCTCAAAAAGAGACAGTAAATGGAGCCCCCGTTGAGCACCACTGAAATCATTTTGAACAGTGGGAGCCGTGAAACGCGATGTGCATTATTAACAGCTATTACTTGCCAAGATTTACTGAATACACTTGCATATATAGCAAAATACTTAAGAATGCAGGACATTTAAGCTTTCTTGGTGCCACAGAGAGCTCATTATGACTGAATGAGAGTCGGCACTATAGCCAGAAAGTGCATCATTCATAAAAAAAGGAAAGAGAAAATATTTTTAAAATACAGCAGGTCCTCAAATAGCGTCAGTTCACTCAACGTCAGTTCATTAGAATGTTGATGAGAAGCCATAGGAACTTAACTCTGTTTACATCAATTAAACAATGGTAAAATTGGTTTCTTTGTGTGTCGTTCTGCTTAAAGTCACAGAACCTATTGACAACATTAAGTAGGGACTTATTACACATACTGTGGTTTCTTTAATTTACCTTGTGCACTATGATTTACTCCTGCCGAATAAGTATCCCATGGACAATGTATAGTTTGTATTCCTCTCCCTTAAGATATATGGTATCAGGTTCATATTCACCCAACAGTTAAACAGGAAGCATTTTTTTAATATCTACTGAGGGTGAAGCACTGTGCTTGATGGAGGAAGTAGCGATGAATAAAACGTGATTTCTCTTATGGTAGTTTACAAGACATATAGGACTTCCATACAAATCAAACTATAAGGGCTCTCTAATAAACGGAATTCTCAAAGTGCATTGTCAAAGAGGGAAACTGGCTGAGGGGCTCTGGAAGAGGTGTAAGAGATGGTGCTATTTTAGTTGGGTCACAAAAGACTTCAAAAGGAAGAGACGTAGGGAGGGTGTAAGGGCATGCCAGGCAGAAGGAGCAACTTGACAGGAGCAATAAAAAGGTCCAAGAAGCCCTAACTGGTTTGGCTCAGTGGATAGAGCATCAGCCTGCGAACTCAAGGGTCCCAGGTTCAATTCTGGTCAAGGGCATGTATCTTGGTTGTGGGCACATCCCCAGTAGAGGGTGTGCAGGAGGCAGTTGATCGATGTTTCTCTCTCATCGATGTTTCTAACTCTCTATCCCTCTCCCTTCCTCTCTGTAAAAAATCAATAAAATATATATTTTTTAAAAAAGGTCCAAGAATAATTTACATAGATGTGTGGTAACTCTATCTGCAAGCAGGTTTAAAGGGGCAATGTAGCTATTAAGGGGACATCCTTAATCTGTTGGAATTAATAATGTCAATAGTAAACTTTCCCTTCAATACAAATTATACTGTGGCACCACAGTCAAAGACAGTGGTGTATCGAAAGAAGTCTTCAATCTCTTGCGGGGAGGGGAGTCACACACTCATTTTTGGATAAAACCTATCTCAAGAATATACATTATCCAGGACATGAAAAATTTTAGTCTTATTTCATTGAAATCTTATTGCATTTGAACCTCAGGCTTAGATTCTCTAGTCAAAATGACAAAACTATTTGTTTAAAGGGTTTTGTTTTGTTTTGACCAAGGCATACAGGAGTTCTTAGAAGCAAAGTTTTGAAGTCAGTACTAAAGTAACACTTAAATTACTTGAAAAAAAACAAACAAAAAAAACCCCAAGAAATTATTTGTCAATGTGTTACAGAATATCTAAATTATTGTCTAATGAATGTCATTATTTGTTATCCTAATGGAAATTTGACAGGGAGTTCTGTGACCCATTGAAACTATAAGTCCCAAAGGCTTGCTGTCTTCAATCACACACTATTGTGCAGATTGAAATAATTCTATGAGAAAGTTCTGTGCAAACAGTACAAGTGGAAAAAGACCAGGGCATGGGATTTGAGAGTTTGCGCTTTGTCATATAAACCTGCAGAGACCTTATTGAATGAAAAGTTTGCTGCTTAGTTCAAAGATTGCCAATAGAACATTACCTTTGATTTACAACAGCAATTTAATGGTATTTTGTAGGTAGGCCATAAACATAAAACATAATCAAATGTAAACCTTTTAGCAAAGAAAGATGGTGGTTTGGAAGGGTGGGGTGGTAATGTTCTAACATCTGAATCAGCAAGAATTCTTTCTCTTGACAAACAGACCATATAAATAATTAAGCTATTTCCCATTCCTACAGATCACACATTTAAACAAGTGAAACAAGTATGAGGTCTGGTTAAACCAAAGAAGAAAGATCAAGTAGGAGTCAGTCTGTGATAGAATCATTACATGGACTAAGGTATCAATGTATTGTTTTAATAACCACTGGCCACAATATACAGAAGGTGTGTATATGGGCATTTGTCAGGAGGTGTTTGACTGCAAAAAGACACGTTCTTGTTATTATGCTCCATCTGTCCATTGTCCACCCTTGGTGTGTGTGTGTGTGTGTGTGTGTGTGTGTGTGTGTGTGTGTGTGTGTAATATATCTTGCCTAGCTGGTCAGTCTACATGTTCTAGTTACTATTTAATCTATTGCTCTCCTCTTGTTCACCATTTCTTTATTTTGTTCCCCCACTGTTTCCTTTGCTTCCACCTCACCCTGGAAAAGCCTTCCTGGGCTGCAAATATAATTCAGAGAAGAACATGATATTCAAGAGATGTAACCCCAAAAGGACAATGTCCCCATTTTTCAACCTCATTCTGATTTCCTTCCTTGTTTATTTTTATTAAGCTTATCTGCCATTCATACATTTTGACAAGCAATGCATAAAATAAAAGATATACAATATGGAGGTAGAAGTGAAGTGTGGCTAATTCTACATTACACAGCTGATTGTTTAGTGTCAAGGAATCTCTTCTGGATAATAGTAAGAATGAAATTAATATCCACTAACAGGTGAAGCCTTCCCCTTGTCTCTTTAGAGTAATACAGACTAATGAGCTCCGTTTAGCAATTTAAAACAAAGAATTCACGGGAAGCTTTTAATAGTCTCATTTCTGGCTTCCATTACTTACTTACCTAAACGTAATCTGCTAATTTCCAGACATTTTATTTTTCAGTAGAAGTCACTTCAACATATGCTTTGATTTCTTTGAGTATGAAAACCCAGAAAATACATATAAATCTAAACAACATCCCTCTCACATTTTTAGGGCAAACATTATAATCTTAAACTGGTTTGATTGCTACGTGAAGAAGTTTATAATGGAATTTTCTTAGCAAAACAGGTATAGTGAGAGATGAAGTGGTTTGCACCATTCCTTAAGAACTTTTCTAAGGAACTTCATGCTTCAGATGTAGGAGAGAAAAGGACTGTTAGTGTTTTCAGAGGGGAGGGTGATTGACAATACAAGAACCTGCTCTATCCACAGGCTAGATTACAAAGCGGGTAAAGCTTTCACAGACAGCTCTTAATAGGGCAGATGGAGTGCCCTTCCAACTTTGTAATACAGGCTGTAGATAGTGACCTAATATGCCATGGCTCATTCTTTTAAGGAAGGGAAGCCAATTTTCAGTTGAAGTTAAGACGGAGTTTCCCAGATTTTAGTTTGTAAAAGCTTTTGCATCTCTTCTGGCATCTTATAGGACCTGACCTTTAGTCCCCTCCCACCACCCAATGACAATGGAAGGCATGGAGAGGAGTATCAACCCACAGAGTGAAGGTTGCAGTTTACTTAAATTTTTTTAAAATTTATCAACAGAGAGAGAAAGAGAAAGAGAGGAAAAAAAGAAACTTTCAGCTAATAAAATTTGATATTATCTATATATATAAAACCCTAATATGCAAATAGACCAAACAGCGGAACAATC
>NW_005871214.1:588569-636360 GCF_000147115.1 Myotis lucifugus | reverse complement strand
GTGCTATGACGTGTGCTGACAACAAGGGGGCCACAGGGAACATGGCGGCCTTGGCAGCAGGCGGCAGAGCACGGAATATGGCAGGCGTCGGCCACGGTGGGATGGTGGAGCACGTGAGCTTCTGGTGGTTACTGAAAATTCTTTGCTCCCACACGCCACGGTCCTGCCCAGCGTTCGCACCTGTTGCTGGCACTGGCCCTGCTCCCTGCTCGCACCCACTGCTGGCACCAGAGCCGCCACTCATACCCGCTGCTGGTGCCCTGCGCCAGTCTCAATTGCGTGCTGCCATCAGCAAGTGCGAGCAGCAGCTGCTGGCCCTGATCACCCCTAAGGGCTTATCCATCTCCCCCTGCTCCTGAGGGGTGATTGGATCAGCAGTCACCACTCGCACCTACTGATGGCGCCTGCCCCACTCACACCCACTGCTGGCACTGGCCCCAATCACTCCACAGGTGCCAGCGGGGCTGGCACTGTCAGTACATGGGAGCCACGGTGATGGGAGCGGGCCTGCGGGCAGACAGGGGACCAGAGCCATGGCAGGAGGGGCCTGGCAGGAGCACAGAGGATTGGCCGAGACTCGCCCCTGTGCCCACCACAGCCTTGCCGCCCACAGTTCCTTTCAAGGTGCACGAATTCGTGCACTGGGCCCCTAGTTTTCTATAAATGTCTTTATTCATCTAATCCTTCTTTCCCACAATATGCAGTAATATAGTTTTGTTTTCTGCTTTTATTTTACAACTAGAGGCCCGGTGCACAAAAATTTGTGCACTCGGGGGGGAGGAGAGGTCCCTCAGCCCAGCCTGTGCCCTCTTGCAGTCTGGGACCCCTCAGGGGATGACCACCTGCTGGCTTAGGCCCGTTCCCCAGGGGATTGGGCCTAAGATAGCAATCAGACATCCCTCTGGCAGCCCGGCAGCCCTCGGGGGATGTCCACTTGCCAGTGGGGAGCAGGCCTAAACTGCAGTTGGACATCCTTAGCACTGCTGAGGAGGCAGGAGAGGCTCCCACCACCACCGCTGTACTGACAGCCATCAGCCTGGCTTGTGGCTGAGCAGAAGTCCTCCCATGTGAGAGCGACCTGACCACCAGAGGGCAGCTCATGCATTGAGCGTCTGCCCCCTGGTTGTCAGTGTGTGTCATAGTGACCAGTCATTCCCAGTCCTTCAGCTGTTAGGGTCAGTTTGCATATTACCCTTTTACTATATAGGATAGAGGCCTGGTGCACGGGTGGGGGCCGGCTGGTTTGCCCTGAAGGGTGTCCCAGATCAGGGTGGGGGTCCCGCTTGGGTATCTGGCCAGCCTGGATGAGGGGATGATGGCTGTTTGCAGCTGGTCACACCCCCTTCAGGGTGGGGATCCCCACTGGGGTGTCTGGCCAGCCTGGATGAGGGGATGATGGCTGTTTGCAGCTGGTCACACCCCCTTCAGGGTGGGGATCCCCACTGGGGTGCCTGGCCAGTCTGGGTGAGGGGCTAAGGGCCATTTTCAGGCTGGTGGGTGACTGAAACTCCCAACCTCTCCTTTTCTTCTTTTTTTTTTATTCTGGGATTTATTTACCTTCTATGGCTGTCACTGGAACTGAGAGCCGGCTTTAGCTCTGAGGCTCGGCTCCATCTCTGACACCTCGGCTGCTGAAAGCAAGTACCTGGGTTTGTTTGGGTTCTATAATTGTAACACTGTTGCAACTCCAGCTCTGAGGCCTGGCTGGCCGAAAGCAGGTTTCTGGGGTTTGTTTAGCTTCTATAATTGCAACATTGTTTCTTAGACTTCAGCTCAGAGGCCGGCAGCGGCAGGCGGGGAACCTTGGCTTCCTCCATCACTGGAGCAAGCAAGCCTCCTGTTCGCTTCAGCTGCCTGGCTGCCGGCCGCCATCTTGGTTGGCAGTTAATTTGCATATAGCCCTGATTAGCCAATGGGAAGGGTAGCAAAGTTACGGTTAATTACCATGTTTCTCTATTATTAAATAGGATAGCCTCTATATTTGTGTTTTAATACATATCTGTGCAAAGAAAAAATGCAGCATTTTTTTAAAATTAAAAGCTTTAAATGCACTGTAAATTGTTCTGCCAAAATCATCTATGACTTTTTTGTAGCTAAAGAGAGTTTAGAAGAAGAAAAAACCCAAAGTACAACCATGGGGTTTAAATGCTATCTTTGCTGCTTATTATGGTTACAAGCTTTGGGATGCACTTAGTCTCAGCCTCTGTGGATCCCAGTGTTCAGGATAACAAACTGGAACAGTAATATCTTCCTCACGGGCCTGTCAGAATTAAACAAAACACTGAGAAACTGGTGGCAGAAAAAGCATACAGCTTATTCTAGAAGTTTTAGGATAGCTAATGCCATAAGTACCAAAAGAGTACAAGGTTCCCTAGAGTATGTGATTCAACTCACTTTAGATTTTTGAAACATCTCCATGTCTTATAGGTTTTATTATCAGACTTCAATCTAAATAAGTTGTCATAATTCTATGTAATAAGTAAAATCCTAAATAAAGTGAATAAAAATAGTTCAGTTAAATTTTCACAAAACCAAAAGCAGAAACTCTTAAAGATTACATAGACTGAGTCTCTGTCCAAAAGGTGACAAGCTCTTGCATAGCAAACATAATGTCATAGATGAGGGGGGAGGGCAAGATATTTTTAAAAATAAGAAGGGAGAAACTGCTACATTCTTTTCCATCCGCTATCTGGGAATGTTGAGTTAGACACTCATTGTTAGTGAACTAAAATCTCTAGTCTGGTTCCCACAGACAGCCAATCAGGTTACAAACACTTGAAGCTCACAAGTGGTGTTTCTCAGTGTTTTCTAAGAAGCACACAAATTATAATCATTTAGGCTAGATTCCTGGGTCCCACTTCAGAACAATCAAAGCTGAATCTTTGAAGGCAGACCCCCACAGAATTGAATTTTAACCCATACCTCCCAGGTGACTCTTGTGCGCAGTTTTAGAATCGCTGACCTAACACACTGGTTTTCAACTCTGGCTGCACATTATCATCACTTGGGGAACATATTCAATGGGAGGATTTGGGGGAGAGGGGGGCGGGGGGTGGAAAGGTATCTATCTACCTTTGTCCCAAACCAATTTAAATGAGAATCTCTAGGGGTGAGGCCCAGCATCATACTTTTGTCCAAAGTTCTCAGAGTGATTCAAAAGTCCCGCCTGGGTGAAAATCTCTGCTCTAGGACGCCCTGCTTCAGCTGTACCCAAACACAAACCCGCCTTTCTGTGCACACTGGCCGTGGGGCCTCACTGCTGGGCTGGAACGGTCCTTCAGCACCGTGTTCGTAATGCTCCCATATCCATGCAGAAACAGATCTTTGGATGTGTTCCCACTCAACTCCACTCCCAATCTGAGCAAATTGATCTTGAGAATAAAACTGATGCTCAGAAGAAGGTTTTCCACTTCATTATTTTTTTATTCTGTTGCAACTTTTGGTCACATAGTAGCCACTCAATAATATCTGTTGTTTGGATACAGATCTCTGTCTTAGTCTGTCCGTGCTGTTACAACACACACACAAAGAAATAAGAAAATGGCAATGTTATACACAAGATAAATTTATTTCTCACAGTTCTGGAAGCTGAGGAGTCCAAGATCAAGGTATCCGTGGATTCCGTGGTGGGTAAGAACACATTTTCTGTCCTTACCTACCACCTTCTCTCTCTGGCCTCACATGGTGGAAAGGCGTGAAGAGCTCTCTGGGCCTCTCTGATAAGGGCACTAATCATATTCATGACGGCTCTGCTCTTATAACTGAATTACCTTCCAAAGGCCCCACTTCCTAATATCATCACCTTGGGGGCTTCAATTTCAAAATATGAATTATGGGGGGAGGGGCGCAAACTTTCCATCTATAGCAGTCTCCTTATCTTTAAAAGACTAAAGGTGGTCTCAGAGTGAAGGCAGAGATAGGTGGGTGGGTGGGTAGAGATCAACCAAAGAACATGTATTCATTTATGCATAACCCTTATAGGGTGGTGAAGGCCTGGGGTGGGGGGTGGGGAGGGGTAGAAGAGGTCAATGGGGGGAAAAGAAGAACATAAGTAATACTTTCAACAATAAAGATTTAATTTTTTTAAAAAGTAAAATAAGGATTAAAGGTAGAAAGTTCAATATTCCAACATAAAGCCACAATGGTAGCCGTAGCATTGCACAACCTAAGGTGAACTTACAACTTCCAAACTTGTTGACAGGTTTCTTTTTAAAATCTACATAAATAAAATTAAGGTATCTGTCTACCACCACATCATGAAAAATAGTTAGACTGATTTCACTAAATTGGGAGGGCACATTTGAGACTTGAGACGTATACTCGCTATATGGTACACATGAAATTCACATATTGGGGAGCACAGTGGAAAGCTAAGCAGTCACTCTCCAGAGTAGCTAAGATGCAATGAAAGCCCCTGTGACTGCTACACAGGAGGAACAGGCTATGTGTATTAAAACACTGAAGTCAGAGAAAACAGAGAACTCCAAACATTAGGCCACAATCAAAACCCACAAGGGCAGACGCTTTGAATCGCAGGGCTCAATCTGCAAAGAACCTGTCTCCTCACATGGACAATTCTAAATGGCTTCGGCGAGAGCAATAACAGGCATTTATTAATTTGAACAATGGCTAATGTTCCACCTAAGCATGGCCTTGGAAGTCACTAGAAATTTGTCAAAATGACACAGGTTCTGAAAAGAAAGCTCTTTTAGCAAAGAAGAGAAAGCTGGTTGCAGAGTTCCCACATGCAGTTAGGAGCTAGCAGGGCAGTCTTTACCCAATACAAAAGCCGAGAAACAGCCTCAGCTTGGTTGAATGGCCTAGTGAACACAAGAAATAAAGAATCTAGTTGAGTTTTTCAACCTCCATCCAAAGGTCAGCCTCTATATTTATTTATTTTTCCAATATCAGCTTTGAAGTTTTCTAACTCAGGGAACTAAAGAGAAAAATAAGAACACTGAAGGGTTTCATTAGTAAAAAATAGTCCTGCCCTAACTGGTTTGGCTCAGTGGATAGAGCGTCTGCCTGTGGACTGAAGGGTCCCAGGTTCGATTCTGGTCAAGGGCATGTACCTTAGTTGTGGGCACATCCCCAGTAGGGGCTGTGCAGGAGGCAGCTGATCGATGTTTCTAACTCTCTATCCCTCTCCCTTCCTCTCTGTAAAAAATCAATAAAAATATATTTTAAAAAATAGTCCTGCTTTATTAAATACTAACTTACATTTATATCACTATTGATTGCTTAAAAATCCTCCTGCTACTACCTCACTTATTCCTCCCAATAATTCCTTAAGCTCTGGAGGATATATTTATAGAAGGAAAAATTAAGTAAACTTTCTGAAGACCTGTTTTGTTTCCAGAAGTGTTATTTTGCCATTTAATACTGAGGGATCTTGGCAGGTTACTTTGCTTACATAGGACTTGGTTTTCTCAATTATAAAATGAAGACAATCATATGTTCCCTGAAGAACACATAAGATGCTGCATTTTAAATAGATTTCTAAACTGTAAGAGCTATGGAAAGATCAGGTGGTATAAGTATTCCAATTTTAAAGATGATCAAAATGAGGCACAAGAGGTTAAGGTGGTCACCCGAGACAAGTTAGACATGTTACTGTGGTTAAAATACAGACATTTAAATTCCTTGTAAGTTTTTTCCATATTATCACAAATAATCTCAGATACTGGCAAATGCACCTAGATAGAGATAGAGATAGAGATAGAGATAGAGATAGAGATAGAGATAGAGATAGAGAACTTATTATGGGATATTAAACATTGACAAAAAGAGCTTTTCATATCTTGACCATATCTTCAGGAAAGGAAGTTATAACCACATGAGCTTATATATTCTGGAATAACAAGCAGAAAAACTAAATGAAAACAGAGTCCCTTAGCAACTGGAATCAAACTTTACACTATGGTCAGAAACCATGATGGATTACCTATCAAACTCATCATTCAAAGCCTCTGAGGAAACCTCCTCTGATTAGAAATGGCTAAGACAGCAGGGACTTTCTTTCCACACCATAGGCCTAGGAAATCAGACTTCTTGAAAAGATTTTAAACAAATCATCATAGCTTTCAGAACACCTTCTAATCCAAAAGACTGTTGGGCAGAAGGTGTAATGAAGGGAAAAGGGAGGAAATTGGGTAAATAATCAGGGAGAATGTAAACGGTACGTCCTTCCAAGGAAATATCAGCAGGTTTATGCAATGTAGCTTTTGTTCTGACCTGGCGTTTAGCAGAGGAAGTTCTTTACCACTTGCTTCCATGTAGGACACACAAGTTTTCAATAAGGTTAAGGTCAAATCTCCAGGCTTTTAATATACAAAAGTTATCTAGTGTGGCAAATCAATTTAGTGGCTGGGTACTCGGTTTTTCTATGTGGATCACAAGTCCATGAGGTGGAAAGTCTCAACAAGTCATTAGTTCCCCCATCTTCAAGCCTGTGTTAGCCCCAGCAGGGCAGCAGCAATGCTCCTTCTCAAGAGTAACCAACTGTCCTCACACTTTAGGAGGTTACTGTGTAGAAAAGACAACTTTAAGATCAATGTTGAGTTTGACTCTCCATCAAAAGCAGTATTTTATCAGAATATCTAACATTGTATGGAATGTTTAAAAGCCAAGTTTATCTACTCTCTAAACAAGTATAAATTTAATACCAGTATGACACATGATTTAAAACCTTCAGAGAACTAATCACATATTTTATTCACCTTTACTTAAACTCTTGGAAAAGGGGCTTTGATTGGAGGCAAGGGGCCAGCGATATTCAAAGGATAAAGGCTAAATGGGGGTTGAGAGTGGGTGACGGGCTAGGGTATCCATCATGGAAGCCCACAAGAAGACTGACTGACTAGGTAATAGTAGGTGCCTGTCTCCCATATAGACCAAACGTCCTCATATGGGTTAAGTTCCAGGAACTTCTGGGTAAGACATGCTGCACACTTAGAATTATTCACAATTCTAATCAGAGCAGCTATTTCCCTGGTCACCCTTACGATCAGAAGGATCTTAATTCATAATCTAAATAACTCACCTTGTAGCTTAGCCATTTTCTGTCTCCTTTCAGTGGGAAATAGGGGATTACAAAAGCTGGTCTCAATCCTCTGCACTACTTTAAGGTCAGGCAGTTGCTTCTTTGCCACTGGCTTACCAACCATGGTGTGTATGTGAATCACCTGGAGTGAGCCCTTACCCCTTTATACCTGGTAACTGTGGTTCAATATCTGAAGTGGGGCCCAGGAATCTGTAACTTGAAAAAGCATCCAAGTGGTTCTGATGTACTTAGTCCATAATCCTCACTCTTCCCTGTGGTGTGATCCAAGCCATCCTCCGAAATGCTCATGGCCCCACGGCATCTCCGTGAGGTTACCTGCAATTCTTCAGGTCATTTTGCCTGGAATTCCACTGGTGGATATTGGGCAATTTCTTAAAGTATAAATACATGTGTGTGGTCTTCACTTGTGTGTATGTGTGTTCTATTTCTATCTATAAAAGTATTTTATAAATGTTATACATTTTATAAATGTATATACTATTATATACCTTATAAATTTTATATAGAGACTATCCCCAAAATGTATACACACACTTTGAATAATTATAAAGACAGTGCATATTGAAATTCATTTCATTTTCAAAATTGAGCTATCAGCTGTTCAAGTGTGTATACATTTTTTTGGGACATACTGTATTTTATGCATACGATGTAATACCTATATGTTATAAATCGTAAGTACTGTGATTCCATTTAGGGAGATACTTACTCTCCCCTCATTATGTATGCAAATGGAGAGACTTCTATAAGACTAATTAATATTCCTAACATCTTCCTCCACCTTTCATTCACTTTCTTTTCCCCAGAAAAGGAGTGTCCTCTCTGGTTGGAGGTTGGAAGAAGCAGAGCTTAGCCACTTTCTCTCCCCTTTGGAAGCCATCTTTCCTGCAGAGAGGAAGCATTTGGGCCTATCTACTATGGAGTGAGCTATCTGAGCAGGCTCTGCCCTTGTGGGGGAGATCTGCTGTTACCCAGACAGACGAGTGCCTGAATGGTAAAACTGCCTGACTCAGAGTTAAGTACTAGAAAATTCACTTGGTGAAGCCCTGTGGCCATTCTCTCCAATCATCTTTACCAGTTATGATAGTCATATTTTGATTTCTCCATTGGTTCCAAATATGGGATAGACATAGGGGCTATATATCTTGGATCCCTCAAACCTCTACCATGCTCCAAAAGATAGGTGTCCAGGGCAACAGAAGAGTGGGTACCAAAAAGCTTAGTGGAAAATAAAGTATAGAGAGGAGGGATTGAGGCAAGACTAGAAGATCTAGGAGGTGGCAGGAAAGTATGAAACCATCAAAGGGAAATTTTACATTACCATTTTCTCATGACCTGGCTCCAAGTTAAATAATTTAGCTACTTTAATCTTTTCTGAGAGATATTATTTATGTTAGGGAAATATAAATCCATGTAATAATAACTACATTCAGTCTTCTTCCAAACAGGAGACACTAAAATATTGATTCACTCACTTGCCGGCTTTTTTAAAACATCACAGTACAAGGTACTACACTAGGTGCTATGATTACATTATTCACAATCTTTAACCCTCAAGTACTTTACATTTCATGAGAACTATGAACTCAAAATAAGAAGTATAATAAATGATTTAAGAAATAAACTCAAGGATCTATTTCTCTATGTTTACTAAAACTTTTTAAAAATATATTTTTATTGATTTTAGAGAGAGGGGGAGGGAGAGAGAGAGAGAGAGAGAGAGAGAGACAGACAGACAGACAGACAGAGAAATATCATTATAAGAGAGAAACATCGATCAACTGCCTCCTATACACACATGATGAGGGATCGAACTTGAAACCTGTATATGTGCCCTGACCAGAAATCAAACTTGCCATGAGGGATGATACTCAAGCAACTGAGCCACACTTGCCAGGGCAATTTACCAAAGCTTTGATGCAAAAGCATCTCAGACCCAGATGACACAGGTCCTCTGCATCCAGGATACAGGATGCAAGGAGCAAGTCATTCCCACACCCAGCCAACCCTCAATCCTGAGAGAACTTTACTGAGCTGTATTTTGAACTAGAGATGTTCTCTAATTCATGAGTTGCTCTTTTTAAATGACAGTTCTCTCTTTTTGCATTTCTTTTAATTAATAACCCTGTGGAATATTTTTCATTAAAAATGAATTTTACCTTTACTACAAAATGTCAAACATCAATAAAATGAGTGACTTTTTCTTACAGGGAATATTACAAAAAGGAAAGATATTAGTGCACATTTTCTTTGACAAATTTGACTAGTGGAATGAGCTTGTCCAAGCAATATTTCTTCCTTCCCTTACTAGTGGCCTGTCTTTATTATGTTATTTCAAAAGTAAATGAATAGATGCAAATAGCATTTAAAAAAATTAAGTCCTTCAAAAATGCCATAATGTTGAGGGCATGCGAAATTAAATTTTTATGAAAACTAAATGCAGTTGCCTTTTAATTTTAAAAGTGCAATTTAAATTTAGCTTGAGGTTCTAAATAAAAGAGTAAACTTAGCTCTTGTTTTATAAAACTACTGGGTTAATACTGAACACAGATTGGAAAAGCTCTTTTCCATTTTTCCCAATGCTTCCCCTGAGTGTCTCCCATTAAGAGGAACACATTTACATAATAACTCTGCTTTAATAGCCACGGGGCATGGTTAAGAGGACAGTACTCAAATAGATAGTAGAGTGTTCAGATAGCCAATCTTGATAGATATAATGTAGGATGAGTTTAGAACCTATAGCTAAAGTGCAAGGTTTAGATTAAGTTATATTGGCTAACTGCTAATCTTACACACACAGCAAAACAGAACATGGAAGTTTGCTCATTAACCTAGATTAAGAGACATGCAATCCATGCAAAGTGCTAAGAACTGGATTTGATATCACGACCCCTGCCTGTTCTCTTAATATGTATCATTAGCCAAATCATTCTATCAAATGTTAGGGACCACCCTTGAGCTTTTACCACAATAGAGGTTATGCTGAATGTGTGGAGTTTAGAAAGCGGTGGCGGTATATATTGCTTTGTGTGAACAGAAGTAGCCATTTCCTTTGGAAAAACAACATTATTCTGGCAAGTGTAGAAGTGTTCATTTTCACAATTCTCAGCACATTCCATGACTGCATATAGAACTCTTGCCACTACATTTTGCCTTTGTCTTATAAGAGGGGGATTCTAGCTTCAAGAGAGATCAGACTTGGGTGCCTCATGAACATTTCCCTTACTTTATGATCAGCAGTGAATGACAGACTCCAGCCTAACCTTCTCTTTCTGCTAGAATTTTGGGAGAGACTCTTGAGCACTAGTCTGGTACTGCCACTTATGAAACACATCTGTCACCATTTCCATCACCATCATTCTCTTCACTGCTAACCTTTACTAAGACCTCACATGGAGTAGTTTCTATGCACTTAACACTCACAACATATCTATGAGATAGGTACTAGACCCTAAGCCCCATGATGACAGGGACACATCCATTTTACTCACTCATAGGCATTCTGTATTTAGAAAAGCGCTTGGCATTGAGAGGCACTCCCATGTAGATTTATTGACTATTATCATCTCATTTTACAGGTGTATGAACTAAGGCATAGTGAGTAAATTCATGTGCCCAAGATCATACACTTGAACCCAGACTGGAATTCTATTCCTTATGAAGCGAGATCTTGGAACATTCCCTAGGAAAGAGTACGATGCTTCTTGACCATGGGTGTAAGCAGGACTGCTCTATATTTCTGAATTGGGTGGAAGCCATGGTCCACTTCTCCTGCCTACAGTTGTTTAAGAGAGAAAGAGCTATGTGTTTGGGAGAAGTTCCTCTTTTTCCTTTCACCAAAATAACAATTAGACATTCATCTAAATTGAATGCCTAATGCGGTTTGAAAATAAATAATTCAGGTGTCTTCTGCAGAATCTCAATATTACAATTTCTAATTACTTTGGAGCAAGTTTTAACCTATTAAAATGTTATTTGGTCATAATAATCCAACGCAAGTCTAAATTTTTTATCTTTAATTTCCCAAAGAATCTCTAATTCCTCAAAAACGTAACCTTTGTAAAGTTTTATTAAAAATAATTCTTGTGCTTGGGGGGTGGGGAGGTGGTGGAGAGGTCAATGGAAGAAAAAAGGAGACTCATGTAATACTTTAAACAATAAAGAATTTTAAAAAATAATAATAATTCTAAAATTAGCCCAGTGGTTTTCAGAATTTAAAAAGTGAATATATCAGAAATCTCTTTTTTTGTTATTTCCTGCTTCTTTCCTGGAAATACCTATTCCCCCAGGGATATCCAGATGTACTACCCGAAAGCTTTGCTTTTAGTTAATTAACTCTGCAACATTATCACTCAGCCATTCAATCAACAGATGTCTGCAGAGTGCTGGAGTACAAAGAGCAGTTGGATGTATGAGAGAATAGACATTTCTCTATCTCTAAGACCTTAACAGTCAGCATATGGGAACAGAGCATCTATTCAATACATATACCCTGCAAAGCAACATATAGTAACTATCAAATAAAAAATACAGTGGTGGATGCTACAGAAGTATGAAGAAAGGAGAGATCATGTGGACTGGCACATGGGGAGGGGAATGGAGAAGGTAGGGCCAAGCTGATCCTTGAAGAGGAGCTGAAGTCACAGGATAAGGAGACCAGTATCCTATATAATAAAAGGCTAATATGCAAATTGTTCCCTCCACAGGGAGTTCAACCAGGGGGCGGGGGTGGATGGCCAACCACTTGTGGCCCCTCCCCCCAGCCGGCTCTGCCCTTGACCACCACTCCACTCCCACTGGGGGTGGGGCTGGCCGGACCCCACTGTGCACCAATTCATGCACTGGGCCTCTAATCTTTTATATAATAGCAATTCAAGTGACTCATATCATTTTCCTTGTAATATATTTTCCAAGTTCACTTCCATTTTCTATCTTGATATTTCACTGAAATTTGTGATCTCAAATTTTTAGTTTTTAGAGAAAAAGTATTTTTATAACTCAATAAAGAATATTGTTGCCCCATCTGTCCGTATAAAATAACTTCTGTTGCTGTACGAGTGGCTATACTTTAACTTTATTACTGCCCTAGTCACTTTTATTAGTTTGATTTCATTTTGGTGAGATGTCAAATGCATCTCTCTAATCTTCTTGAACCAAAATTAATCAGCTGCATGTTTGACAAACCAGAAAACACCTGAGTACTAAACACCTCCACTGTCTGAAATCGAGAATAAAGTAGCAGGTTTAGAACTTGGGTAGGTTTTTCTGAACAATGTGAAAATTCTTGGTCAATTTTAAATTCTATGGCATTAATTATGATTTTATTCCTGAGATTTAGATAACCATGGAAAATACAGAGGTACCTAAGCATCCAGAAAAGGATGGATAAGTTTGTTTTATAAAGTTTGCTCAAAAGCTGGAAATTCAAGTCTCTTATTCTGTTTGGTATAGTAAAGCTGGCTTATTCATCAAGCATCAGATACATTTTCATATAATTATATTTGTTGTAAGTCTATTCTGCTGACAGACTCATTCTGATTGATTTAAAATTTTTGAAGTTCTCTTTCTCTCTTTGTCTCTGTCTCTGTCTCTCTCAGCATTGCTTGACCTTCATTAATGTTGCCAAGCTCCACAGAATTTCTGGTTCACAATCAAAAACACCTCTCTAAAGGAACGGGTTAAGTAGAATGCCACAGGAACCCAACAACAGAGATTTTTCATCGTGGCAAAGCTACCAAACCCAAATCTACTTTCATATTCTTCTCAGGAGAGCCAACATCCGCTTTAGGACCTACTTTGCAAATACTTTGGAGAAGTCAGCTGTGTTAGCATAAAGGGGATCAGGCCTGTCAGTCACTCTCTTTGCTCCCCACTTCCCTCCTCCATCCCAACAGCCCAGAGAATGTCCTCCTGGCCTGTGATTTCATTCACTAACAAGCCACCCTGCGACAGCCAGGTGCGGAATGTTAATGCTGACAAGCAGGCAGTCAGCCTCATCTGATGGAGTCCTACATCCCTCAGGCTGGAGCTGATCTCTCCAGTTTGCTTTCTGCGGGTGCAGCAGGCCCTTCCTGAGAAACAGCGCCCTCGTTTCTGCATTTCTGAGCAGTAGGAAACACTGTTTTCTCACTCAAGAGGGGGTATGTATCTTCCTGTCCTGGAAAACTAACTTTCAAAGGACCTGTGTGACATATTACCCATTGAATGTGCTGGAACTACGATGCACTCCACAACCATATCTAAAGCAGTTGCTAAGGCACCTGTTAAAAGAGGGAAGCAAATTCCTGGCCAGGGTCCAATGCCCTGCATTACCTCCATGTGCTGCCATTAGGGAAACTTGACTGCTTCTTATGTGCAGAATTAGCAGTTAGAGTTTTCATTCTGCAATTCCCATTGTGAGCGTTTGTTTCCTAAGGGACTGAAGCTCTACCAATGACATCACTCTTCAGAGGATGAAACTGTGGACACAGAACAAACCCCAGGGAAGTCAAGTACCAACCTCTAAAAATGTTGGGTGAACCAGGTGTAACCTGATTCAGAAAGAAAAGGCAGAAATGAAGGACTTTCTCTGGATGAAATTACTGTAGTCCTGCTGGGTCATCTGAGTGTCCCTGGCTATTTAATAGAATGACTTGATTTGATTCCTTTGGGAAAAGACCACTTGATTGCAATATCAAAATCTATGAAATGCACCTCCCAGTGAGGGGGGAAACATGGACATTCTAGGAAGGCAAATGCCATTTTGGTCATAATAGTCAACTATTCAGAACGCAATCCAACCACAGAACAGTCTCTATTTTCTCATTTGCAAAGTGTATGTAATGCTTAAAATGCCTTCTATTCTATATAAATTGACATGTGTTATTACAATATTTATCTTACTTTTTTTGTCAACAGTCTGAACTCACAGTAGTACTGAATTCACTGTAAACATCTTGAAACTCCTCCTCCGAGTAACCAAATGCTTCTCAAAATATTTCCTGGTTGTAAAGTGTTGCAAAGCTACTCCTCAGAAGCAGCAAGGAAGCTTTTATAATGTGTGTCTACTGAGCTGTAGATTTTCTCAGGTACCTCAGAGAACAGAAAAGGCTGAGTCAATGGATTCAGCTCAAAAAGTGAAGGGAAGAACTCTCTACAATGACAAACTATACGATCAAATGTAGGCGTTATGCTGGGGTTTGGGGAGGAAGGACCCTCCCCCAAAAACTCAGCCTAAAAATATACTGAAATAAAAGTCCATAAACAGATACAAGTTTAATATTATACATATAACTTTTTTTGAGCACAGGTAATATCCACTGACTTTGTTTTCCAGAAGAGAGAAGTGAAAAGAGACATAAGGAGATAAGTCGTATATTTAAAAAGTGCATGTATTCCAAACTCAAAACAACAACAAAAGGCATTAGGGGAGAAAATAATATATGCCTTTCATTCTTCATAGGAATCCTTGCTTTTTCATTCAAATGGATTATTTCCTTTAAATAAAGATGGTATGCTATAGCACCATGCTTTCAGTGGTCCCTGGTCAAATAATACGTGTTGAGAATTAAGACGTGGTAGACATGTTGCAAATGAACAGTCTGGCATCAGCTATGATGCCCCTAGAAAGGCACTATTTTAAGGCACAATTCAGCCCTAAAATAAAACAAATGCTGAAGCATTGCACCTAAGAATGGGTTGTTGCTATGTTGAGGGTTCCCAAGAAAAAGAACTTATAAAATATCTACCCCTTATGTTACATTAGATAAGTACACTTCTGTCTACTAAATGCTTATTCATCTCCTTCTTGTTTACTGCTAAAATACATATTTTCTTGTGCTCAGAATAAACTCTAGTTTTTGAAAAGAGGCACTGTCGAACAACAGATAATATAATTTACTGTCAAGTATGTTGGTAAATTATTGAATCCAGTCCTCACTCTGAAACTTGGGAAAGTGTCCTTAAAGAACTGGAGGCATCATAGAAGAGTGAGAGTTCTGTGAACCTATGTCCTGGTAACTAAATGTGGAAACGTCGTTATTCCATCTGGAAGCAGACCAACAGCAAGCTCTAAATAGAAGCAACTGAAGGGCTCAAAAGACTGCATAAATAGGTCTCTGCTTCATTTAAATGCACAAGACAAACTCCTGGAATTGCTGAAAGTCAGCCTCCTTCTACCACCATCAGTGGAATGAGAGCCAGCTCAGAGCTGAGAAACTGAGGTTGGAACCTCAGAGCAGCTATCAGCTGTGTAGCCAGGAGCAAGTCACCTCATCTCTCTTAGCTCACTCCCTGTGTTGTGTAAATGGCCAGGCAGTGAGCTACATCAGTGTGGATGCAGCTCAGTTTAGAGGGTTCAAACATGTGAGCAGAGCTACTGCCAACACGTCGAGTAGGGCGCAGTGAATTTGCAATCCTGATGATCAGTTGAGGTCATGAGAGTTATAACTACTGTCTGCTCAGAGTCTAGTGTGGTAAGTCCTTTAGAATGAGATTAGGGTACTATTCTGGAAATTAAGACCCCTGGTATCATGTGAGTTTAATTCACTCAACACTCGTGTCCAAACTGCTGTACTATTTCTGAAAGCACATGACAAGCTGCTACCTTGTGGCAGAATCTGCAGGTGAGAAACTGCCGCTACAAGTTAACTCCAATTGTGATTTAACATGAATCAGTAATGGTCATTTTCATAATCCTATTTCATAAAATTCTTTGCCAAAGCTGTCCAGGGTATCATTTGTTATTCTAGTCAGTATTGATAAAAGCTGTGCTGGGTGGCATGTCTGTTCACATTTCATTCATTCATTGACATATTCACTCAATTGTAGCAAGCACTTCTGCTTATTGCAATAACAGGATTACAGGAAATACCTGCTTTATGGAGCTCTTTGTTTAGGTGAAAAAACAAAAATGTAAATAGGAAACCATGGTACCACAATCAACGCTATGAGAGAAGTAAGCATAGATACCATGGACTACTTCAGAGTTTTACGGAAACCACACTATCATTTGTCCCAACTGTGGACAATGTTTTAAGTGATTTCTTTTTCATGGGATTGGAAAATTATGGATTTCTGGAAGGAGTATGCTCTCATTTTTGCTTAACTGTTATACCAACATGGGCATCAGGGGGAAGAAAGGAAATTAGTGAAGTCAGAACACCCATTATTACATTCCTAGGTCATTTCTTTCAAGATGCCAGTACTGAAATACATGCTGACTGCAACGCATGTACATCTAACAAGTCCTCTAGGCCTGTTTCATATCCAATTCTAGTGTGTTTTCCATCCACAAAAGATAATTGCTATAGAGATGCTTCATTGCTCACAGAAAAAAAAGGTACTTTGTGCTGCTAGATTCACCATGATAAAAATGCTTTCTGGAAAGAAAAACAGTTACTGAGTGCTAGCTTGTTCTAATGCAAGAGTGAGCCTGAACCACTATTTCTTACTCCTGGAACATTAGAATACAGGATTGGTGCTATACTTAGCTATAAAATTGCCAGCTGGGTTCAACTGCTCTCTACTTAAGAACAGTGCCATGTGTGAGAAAGGACTCTGGCTTTATGGGTTAAAAGAGATATTGCAAGTACCTCTCTGTTCTGTTTTACCAATTTTCAATTTGTATTAATCATTCTGGGGAATTTTTTTTTTAAGTTTAAATGAGAATCTTTTCTTAAATCACTGTAGGAGTGCAAAAACATTTTGCTAGTCTTGATAATTATGCATTGCCCAGAAGTTACAAAAATCAATACTGAATGCTGATGCTACTGTACATCCCCAATAAAGCAGACCCATTTCAGCTGTCTTGATTTTAAATTTTAAAACAAACAACAAATGGAGTTGTTATTGACTGCTTTTGTCCTCCCCACCAAATCCATATGTTGAAGCCCTAAGCCGCCCCCCCCCCCCAGTGTAAGTGTATTTGGAGATAGGGCCTTTAAGGAAGAAATTAAGTCAAAAGAATAGGGCCCTGATCCAATAAGATTAGTGTCCTTAAAGGAAGAAATACCAGGAAGTTCATTCTCTTTCTCCATGTGCACACACAGAGGAAAGGCCATGTGAGCTCACAGTGAGAAGGCAATTAATCATCTGCAACACAAAGAGTCTTCACCAAATATCAGCCCTGTCTGCACCTTGATTTTGGACTTCTACCCTCCAGACTGTGAGAAAAATAAATGTCTGTTTAACCATCCAGTCTGTGTTATTTTGTTATGGAAGTCTGAGCAGACTAATACAAGGGTTAAATTAATATTGTTGAAAGATCCCAGATTAGCCTATGTCTTGAACTAAGGGATATAGAGATGATCAATAAAAATGAGTATAAACCAGAAGCAAGATGAGTTTCTGAGGCAACAATAGAAGCCTTTCCTTGAGACCACAACTAATGGGCAAGTGTCAGTTTGGCATCACTTTTGATCAGTGTCCAGTGGGCTCCACTCCATGACAACAGTAGATGTACTAGAAACATGTTCTCTGGAGCTATTTGACTACAAAATTTTGATTACATCAGCAACAAATTCAGGGAAACCATGGAATGAAGACCATGGCCAATCATGGTCAGGCCATGACCACAAGAGAGGTTTATACTCACTAACACAATGGATATGGTCTTCAAAAGGGAAACCTGCTTTATTATACAACTAGAGGCCCGGTGCACAAATCTGTGCACCAGTGGGGTCCCTTCAGCCTGGTCTGTGGGATCAGGCCAAAACTGGCTCTCCTACATCCCCCAAGGGGTCCCTGATTGCGAGAGGGCACAGGCCAGGCTGAGGGACCCCACTAGTGCACTATCAGGGCCAGGGAGGGACATGGGAGGTTGGCCAGTTGGAAAGGGACTATGGGAGGGCTCCAAGGCATGTCCAGCCTGTCTTGCTCAGTCCCAATTGGCCAGACCCCAGCAGCAAGCTAAACTACTGTTTGACTGTCTGCCCCCTGATGGTCAGTGCACATCATAGCGAGCGGTTGAGCAGCCTTAGCATATTATTAGCATATTATGCTTTTATTGGTTGAACAGCTGGCCGGTCAACCAGACACTTAGCATATTAGGCTTTTATTATATAGGATTTTAGCCTATACTGACATGTTTAATTTTTGTTATTATTTTTCAAATTTCAGTTATCAATATATTTATTTGAGTTTTTGGAAGTGGCCATATAGTAATCATAATTCTCATTTCTAACAAAGAATTGTTCTCACCACAAGCTCATTCCTTTTCCTGTTATCAACCAGGTCTCAGATTTTCCCAACTCTACATGAAAATACTTGTTTTTCTTTTCTTTCTTTCTTCCTTCCTATATTTCTTCCCTTTTAAAAAACTTAACAAAATTTTAGTACTCATAATTGCTACATTTGGCAGTAAATTTGCCAATATTTTTTTCATAATTTCTAATGTGAAAGTGCTACCCTCTTAAAAAATAACAAAAAACAAAGATAAAAAAATGGGGTTTTGTTTAATGTGAGAAAATTTCTTTTTATAAATGCTTATAGTAGGTGGTGCAGCAGTCAGAATAGTTCTTAAAACTATTAGCAAGGAGTACATCAGAACACAGTAGTATCAGCAAAGCCAGATTTTCCATATTCAGTAACATCACTTGAACAATACTATATGTAAGTTACATGCTTTTACTAAAACAAGACCTTTCATAATGAAAGTGACATACCTGCTGTGGCCATACCATATACAATGGCTCATACTGAGCCTGGGAGTCTTGAAAGCACTCTGAACACTACGTACAGCTTTCTTTTTTGGCTCCACTATTAGTTTTATTCTGAATCAGTGTGCAAAACACTAAGATCAAACTATGAATCTCATACAAACTCATACCATATACTTTCCTTCTTCCCTATTAAAAATGAACACAATTCAGTATTGTATTTTACTCACAATCTTCTACATAAGGCTTATAATCTGGGCTGAACAGCAGAAATACAGCCAGCATGGGATTAAAAGGACTTGGATTCCAGCCCCACCTCTGCTGCTAATTACCTAAGTGAACTTGAGCAAATCATGCAATTCTCTGGGTCTCAGTTCTCTCATCTTTAAAGAAAATAGATTGGACCTAGACAGTCTGCAAGATCCTTCCTTGCTCTAGAATATTCCTCTGTTTGAAATAAAATTCTAACTCCAGCATTGCATCACCTCCTGGAATCCCTGTCTATCTCCTGGGATAAATAAGACTCATCTCCTCTATGCCCCCTTGGTGCCCTGAGGGTAGCCCTCTCATATCTGACTCTAGTATGATGTTTTCACCTGACTCACTAGATTGCAGGCTCCTGAAGAGAAGGCACTTGGCCTTTTACCTCCATAACCCCATAGTCACACAGTAGGAGCGTGATGGTTGTATACTGAATATATACTGAGCCAGCCAATACTCTCTGTGCCACACTTTATCAAAGTGTCTCACCAGAAGAGGTACAGAAAATAACAAAACTCTTCACTCCTCCTATTAAATAGTCATTCTGGAGGAAAATATGTTCTGGCTATTTTGAAAGTGAAGAAAATACTTAGAAATAATAAAAATTCCCAGCCACATTTAATGTTGTTAGAAGTGCTAATGTAGCATTTATTTTAGGTTTCAAAGAAATGGAATATTACTGACAGCCTCGTGAACAAATATACCCACCAACTTTTTAATACTTCTTTCTTCTATACTCACAAAGCATACTTTCAGTAGGTGTCAGCATCTTTTATGGGGAAAGGGTTATGATGAAATTACCAAAATATCTGCAGATTTGATGACAATACAGATTTCTCATCAACCTTTATAAATGGTGCATTGGTGGTCCTTAAGACCACACCCAGGTTGGATGATTTGCGAAGAGTAAGAGGACTCACAGAATTTAGCATATAGTCACGGCTTTGACTGTCTACAGCATAAGGATACAAAGCAAACTTAGCAAAGGGAAGCAGTGGGTGGGTGAAGTCCAGGGGCCACTAAGCACAAGCCTCCAAAGGTCCTCTTTCTATTCCTTCAGCAACAAGTCCGGACAACACTTGGGAAAGTCGCCACCAGGGAGGCTCACTAGGAACATGGTGCCCAGCGTTGTTATTGGAAGCTGGTCACATGCCTGGCACACACCAAAGCCAGACTCCTGGAAGTAAATGCTAAGCGTAAACCACACTGTTTGGACAAATAGTGTGGGCACAGTGAGCCACTCTTATCAGGTTTGGGAACCATCTTGAAATTCAAGTTCCCAGATGCCAGCCAAGGGCCCACTACACAAGCACGTCTTTCAAAGCACAGCAGCCACACCTGCTGTGTTAACTCCTTTACACAAATGGCAAACAGCACTGCATACGCACTAGGCGGAATGAGCAAAAGTGCAGAAGCTGCTTTAAAAGTCTGATTAGAATCCTTTAAAATTTAGATAGCACCTACTGGGTGTGCTGCTTGCTCTCTCAGACCCACACATAAGGGCTGGTCCTTAGGTTAATAAACACCGTTTGGCATTCCAGAGAAAGGTGACTTACATGGGCCAAGCTGTGAGAAATAAATTCCTGCTGTTTAAGGCCCCCAGTCTGTGGTACTCCGTGATGGCTGCCCAAGCTAAGGCAGCTGCTGTCACTCTGCAGTGGCAACAGTGAGTAGTGAGACAGAAACCATATGGCCCTCAGATCCTAAAACATCGACTTTCTGGTCTTTGACAGAAAAACTTGCCAACCCCTGCTCTGGTTGTTGGATGAAATTACCAGTTTTATATAAAGGGGCTTAAGGATGTTTAGTGAGAGCTATATTTGCAAAACAAACATATTATTTTTCCTTAATGGGGATAAAGGCAAGCAGCTAAAACACTGTGTCATGCCTACCTACGGCAGCCACCGAGAACTGCACACCATACAAGCCTCTCACTCAGCCACTGGATCTGCTCATGTGGCCAAAACTGTACCCAATGATGGCTCTAAATCAGGGCTCTCACAATTGGGTCCCCCAATTTACTCGAAGCACACCTTTAAGTATGGTTAAGACAGCTATGAGATGTCAGTAGCACACTAAAGACATAGTTTTATTATACAATTCACAATAAATGTTAATTGCAAGAAACCTAACAATAATAGCAATAAGAATAAAATATTTTTTTATTAGTAGCTCATTTGGGAATGATTGAATGAATGAGAAACTGTAAATTGCTGAGAGTGTGTCTACTTCCTCATCGACAAAATAGATTATACAGGGTTTTGTTGTCTGTGGGTAGTTGACATTTAATAAGGTTAGTTATTATATGTAAAATATGTTGAAGTACCTGGCTATAAAATAGGCTCTCAAATGGTAACTATTCTCATGAATCCCTGGAGTATATTTTCTCAGATCTCCTTACAAAAACTACTTGATTTTGTCTCTAGCTTCTCTTTCTATCAGAGGCAACCAAGCTGGTATGTGCACTCAACTCTTACAACCTGTGTGTATGTGTACACATGTGTGCATGTGTGTGCACATGTGTGAGTGTGTGATAAGCACGTGCTCAGATGTATGAAGGAGAAAAATGGGCAATAGAGCTTTGTGATGAATTCATTTTGAAGAACCAAAATTTATTTTCTCTTGGTGAGTTCTTAATTATCTGTCTATGCATTGTAAATAGATCAATTAGTGATTAGATATTAATCCCTCTGGGGCTGAGTTTCCTTCCTTGTGTGTTTTGAAGAGAAAATAATGGCCCTGTTTTCCCCACAGGAATATGATAAACATCAGATGAGATTCTGTGTAAACAACATGCTTTGAGGAGGACCGTGACAAATAAGATCACTGTAACAAGGACTGTAACAACATAGATAGGAGTTTTGATAATCCTGTAGTAAGTGAAAAGATTCCAAAACGAGCAAAACTTAGATTGTAAAAGACTTAAAATATAAGAGCTTCAAATATCTAACAGCCTGCCTTGTAGAGAAGGAATCTTTCATTGGAGAAGGTAGAGCATACACCAAAGGAGACATAATTTTGCTTAATACTTAAAGGGACTCCGAGCTCCCTAACACATAAGAAACCCTTAGTTTATATATGGTACCTCTCTCCCACATTCATCACTACCTTAATTTCCAATTACTTGCACAAATAGATGTTTCCCAAATTTGTTTCACATAATAATCGCAACTGACTGTAGGCTCCTTGACATAAAGACTCTGTGTTTAGTCTTTGTGCTGCTGAAAGCTCTTTACATTTTGTCTTGCAGGCTGTGGATGCTCAATAACTATTTGTTAACAAAAATAGAGACCAAAAATGCTATTCAAGGACAGAACAAAATACTGTGACACAGCTAGTATGAATATGACTGCTGCAGCCTTATCCTCCTTTAGAACCCGGAGTAGGGAATTACATTGATTTGCTTATTGTCATTTCTCTGTTCCTACGGTAGAGAAGTTCATTTGTCTTTTGGATTGACTTTTTTCTTCCATGTTAACTACAGGGAAGGTTCTGTTTAATGGGGTAGAAGGGAAGGCTTGTTATTTCAAAATATTTCACCACAGTAGACAGGCAATCATTTTATATGAAATTCCTTCCATGCAGTTATCCAAATGTGTATTTCATCCTTGGCAATAAAAGAGCCTTATCTAATGTCCAAGGACCTACAAATCAGAAATAGGAGATTTCTTTATGCAAATTAAATATGTGTCACACCATCAATAAAAAAATAAAATGGCAATGAAGATTATATTTGCATCAGCAGTGCAAAGTAAAAAAATCCTTATACCTATTTGTAGGACATGTCAGTGTGGATAATTATTTTTAGAGATAGTGTGCTTGGAAAGAATTAATGGGGAATAAGAATTAATGCAGAAGGAAGTTTTAGAGTGAATCGGGCCCTGGCCAGGTAGCTCAGTTGGAGTGTTGCCCCAATAACGCCAAGTTTGCAGGTTCAATCTCCAGTCAGGGCACATGAATGCTCGGCCTCTCTCTCTCTCTCTCTCTCTCTCTCTCTCTCTCTCTCTCTCTCATCACTAAAGAATTTTAAAATGAAACAGGAGTATATAATAGACAACCAGTTTGATTAAACTTACCAGCTTTAAAAAATCCACATAATAAAGATTCACTAATAGTAATTTTAGCAGTTATAAACCCCGAGAACTAACTAATTATATTATAGTATAGCTTGTTTGCTTTTCCTCAAGTCTGTTTTTCATTTTGCATCTTAAATTGTAATGGTTCAAATCTTTATCCATATATTCAGGTGCTATTTCCCCCTTAAAAAGTAAACAAAAGATAAATAAGGGGAAAGAAAATGATGTCACTTCACATTGCTGGGAATGTACTCCTGAAAATTAAATAACTTTCCAACCCTCCACTAATAAAGCATGACATAGTATCCCTCTGGATAATAAAAGGGGAAGTGGATCCAGATAACATACCCGTTTCCTTAGATTGCAAGTAAGAGTGAGATTCCTTGAGAATGAGTTTGCAAACGCCGTGTAAAAATCCAGGACTTTGAGCAAGGCTTCTCGCTTGATAATGTGAAGGTCACAGTATGTCAATGCCCGGACATTGGCACACGCGTGAGCGAGGGTGGTTTCCTTCCAGAAGATGTCTCCAAATACATCACCTTTCCCTGAAAAATAGTATAAGATATGTATTCAAGCATCTACACTAGTTAGGATAGTAACTATGCTAACTACTATTTTTATTCCGTTTCATATATGGTATTGATCTCCTAGGATAATTTCAAGCCTGAGTGTGGGACCCCATCTGTACACATATAACAATTTACACCACTTTAACAGAATATATGAAGCATTCACCCTGAATTCAGTTCTTGATGGAAATCTGGAGTGAAATGAATAAGTGAGATCAGATGGAGAAACCAAAAACCTCATTTTAACAAAGTTTCATTATCTTCTGCCACCTTGACTTATCCCATTCTGACCAAAAGGAGCAAGGGAGATTTTTTTTTAGTTTCATCCCTTCTGTCCCTTCTGGTACAGATGACAGTAAAATACAATATACAAGATCTACTGTTACAGCCTTTATAAATCTGGAACTGATTCAACATATATTAAACATACATTATTCAGCAACTAAGCTCTGTGCTCCGGGCAGACTAAAACTTACCACGACTTAGTCTCCAAGGATGCTCTTCTCTCTCCACCAAGTCAAACTTATACAAGTCTTCAGGGTACAGCCTGGGAGCTCACATACACAATTACAGAGCCTAAGGAACTGAGTTGGGTAAACGTGGAGACCCAGATGTGTTATGCCATGAACAGTTCCATGAAGAATGCCCTACTGTAGTCAAATGTGGATGTCTTTTTAAAATTCTAGCAATCACATACAAGTCTACTATACACTTCAGAGTTCATTCCAATTGGTGACCTCAAGTCAACAATTCATCATCCCAAATCAAGAGTACTTAGTTGCCCTTCCTGTTGAGGCAGCTCGGAAAGAGCCCCTGGCATAGGCAGGTGGGAAAATCTTATAGGTAGTCTGCCAAAGACTTACTCTTTCTGCAAATATCTGTTCTCATCCTAAAGATCAAAGTCAGGCCAGCCAGACCACCAGCAAGAAAAAATAACATGTAACCATAGAAGTGTGTGTGTGTGTGTGTGTGTGTGTGTGTGTGTGTGTGTGTGTGTGTGTGAGAGAGAGAGAGAGAGAGAGAGAGATTATAGATTATTTGCCCCCACACACACAGTTTGGACATCCTTAGAGAATTACAAGGCACTAAAGCATTCTCAGATAGAAAAAGAAAACACATATATTATTGAGAAGGTGATTAAAATCACCATGTAATCATATGGTCAGCACAAAATAAGCATAATGGATATTTATTTAATATTGAGTAATTTCACTTGTTTCTGAACCCTCGAAAATTTCTTTTAGTTAGTGAAACTGACAACTCAACTACCGTCTGATAGCCATAAATTTGTCCAAAAAAGAATAATTATAGATCTGAGACCCAAATAATGTGTGAAAGGCTACAGAACATCGTGATAACCTAAAGGAAACTTTAGGTATAAAAATTTACCTCCACTTACACATATAAATTTCAGAAATGGCATTCTCTTTAAATTAGTAATTCTAATTATATGTATTTATTCTAATTACATTATTAGAACTACCAATTTACTTAAAAACTGTTCACTATATTAATATTTACTATACCCAAAAAAGGTAGAAATAAGACCAATATAAATGAATAAATTATGGAATATTATGCAGTCACTAAATAAATTGAAAAAAAAGCAACAGAGAAGTGTTCACATTATGTAAAATAATAAAAGCAAGATAGTAAGTCATACACATAGTATGACCACATTTTATACATTTATCCCATATGCCAGAAACATGCATATGCACAAAGCAAATGCATTAAAATGATAGGTTCTCTCTGCATTATGGGATAATGGGTAGATTTTATTTAGTCTAATAATTTATATGTATTATTGTTTAATAGAAGAGATCAACAAGTGTTATATTATCGGAGTCCATGGTGCTATGAAAATAACAGGTCTTTAAAAGGGCTGCTTTGATCTACCTCTTATTTCTTTTCCTCTATCATCATTGTTTCTCTTTCTATATGGGGAACTGGAAGTCTTTGAACAGATAGGAAAGGATTATATTTCTTTATGTTTGATTGCTGTGACCACTTCTCAAATGATCACTCATAATACAACCTCTCACCCATTTATAAGTGCTCATTGGTTTTCAACTATTTGATTTTTATGTATAGTAACCAATCAATGCCTTTGACTTATTACTAATTTCACCTCTGGGAATCAATCAAAAGAATGAGAACCAACACATGTAATATTCATTGTAGTATTATTAAGCACAATCCCAGATTGGCATAAGTAAATAAATAAATGTCCAATAACAATGGAAACTTGTCCATCTACCTATCCTCAATTCATACAGAATTAAAACTAGTTTTTGAAATAAATACAAAAAAATGTTTATCTTCTAATGATAAATTTTTTAAAAAGAGAAAAAGAAAAATATGATTATGGTCAAGCTATCATAAAGAACATAAAAATGAAAGTGAAACTCCAAGACTAAATGAATTGTGAATGAATTATCTACCTCTTATTTTCTTAAAGAAAAATAATTTTGATAAAAACCAAAGTATATTGCATTTTATTATTCTATGTTGTTCTATATAGTATATTATATTGCTATTAATTTGTCAATTGACACATTGTGTTAAAAATCAAAAGGGATAAAAGACTAAAAGAGAATGTATTTAAATAATTATAGCAATCAGCTTCAAATGATGTTATTGTTTTCTTTCTACTTTGTTTTCTAAAATGTCCCTTAATAAATACACTTAATTTAAAAATAGCAAACTATTTTCACAAATGTTTTTCCTTACACTTTTAAATAAAACTAAATTAATAAAATATGTACATAAACCTATGAAATAATAAATAAATATTCATTGATGATAAGTACATCATCAATAGGTAAAATATACTCAATACATAAATTTCCCCTTTCTATTTTTAATTATTAAAGCATTCAAAAGTCTGTTACATATTTTATTTTACCTCACTGATGAAATGAAAATCCTTACCATATTTCTATCAAAATTTTTAAATTTTAATAATTTATGCTTTTAGTATCTTGGAAAAATAAAAAGCCTATGATGTGGAGTGAACAGAATTAACTAGACTATAAACACATGAGGGCAGGGAATTTTCTCTATTTTGACCACTGCCATTAACCTCAATGCCTAAAACAGTTCAAGAGCTCAACAAATATTTATTTAAAAAAATACACATTAGAAAAGGAGAGAAGGGGAGAAAAAACTGGGAAATGCAAGATTAGAGGTAGAATTGAGGCTCTGCCATTAAGTGTGGCTTATATCAGGTTACTGAACCTGAATCATCATCTGTTCCTTTGACTCTAAAGGGAACCGGATAGACAAAGAATAACACTTAAAGTTTCTCTACATCTATAATTTCATAGTGAGTCAACTCAAAATCATCAAATTATATTTTCAAGATAATATTTTGTCAATGTCTCATTGTCAACACACACACACACACACACACACACACACACACACACACACACACACACTTTAAAATCTAGGGCCTCAATTCCAAATCCCATTACAAGGTTGAAAAGTAATAGAAAAGTTAACTGACTCAATCAAAGTAAAACTTATCCCCTGTTCTCCCCCCAAAACAGGCATTACATAGTAAGAAATACTAATTGTTTTATAACATAGAATTTCCATTATCATACACAATATATCACTTGGAAATTAATCAGCCATTTCAAAATGTGCTTACCCATTTATCTCTATCACCTAATAGTCACTCAATTCACAGTTATTCAAGAAATATTATGCACATTTACACTGAGTGATCTGTAAGAAGCCACAGGTTGTGGAGATATGAAATTATGCACGGAATATCCCATAGAGAAGTACCCATCTCTCCATTACAAAGATTTTGCACACTTCCAGGGCTGGGAACTCTTGAGTGCAGAGTATCTGATGCTAGTTTTTAGGTCAGCTCCCACTTAATGTAAGTAGTAGCTATAAACATTCTAGAGCTTGAGAAAACGAACCTTCCCTCAAAGCCTTAAAATTAGTAGAAAAGCTCACACTCAACAGGAAAGTTGTTGTTTGGCCTATTTATAGTTTCTCAGTTCTTTGCATTAAGTCTGACGAAGTATTTAACTTCTAAACCACAGAAAACACAGAACTGCAAAAAAAGAAGCAAATGTGAAACATTCATAGAGTGGGAAACTGAAAAATTTAAAGACAAAATAGAGACAGCGTTACAACTTGATTAAAGGAGTAATATAGATCATGGTATGCTTGGAGATTATGGTCTCCTGAAGTGTTGGTGTTACAGCCAGAGTATATTTTAAAATATGGAACACATTATTTGGTAAGTTAATGCCATGGAAAAAATAAATGAATACAAATTATATCAGTTATTCATCAGTGGATACAGCTTTCTAATATAGCCAACAAATCCCTAAAAATATAGCATTTGAAGATTACTTAGTGAGTGTGTGTGGGATATGGTGATAGCACTATTTGATGATTCTTCTCTAGAATGAACTTAATCCATTTCATTTATTAGGCATCCTTTCACTTTAATTGATTATAGCAGGAGGCTCATAAAGTGTATTATCAACACATATGCATAAAATATATTCATTTATAAATAAACAACAGTATGAGTTTTTAAATTATACAATTTTAACAACTTTGAGTATTTACAAACAGCAAGTGTCATAAAGTAATATTTTCAAGGAAAATAACAGAAATAAGCTGATGAGTATTAAAATTTTAAAACTATATAGGTTTATTAGAATAGAATCTTTTAAAACATTTAGAATTGATGCCTGCCAATCCTCAATGATTGAAGTCCAAAGCCATTCTGTTGAAAAATTATATTGAATGCAAACTTATAGACACTTTTAGATAAGTAAAATAATTCTTTTTTACTAAAAAAAAAAACCTTACTGGTGAAGCTTATAGATTTTTATTTAAACACACAAAGAATGAGCCAAATACCTCTTATTAAGTAGTTGTAAAAAATAGAGAGTATCCTTACTCATATGGGATGATGATAACCACCTTTAAGAAGTTAAATAATATGGTAATACACAGGCTGGTAATCCTAAATTTGGCACTATTAGTGTTAAGAACAAATTAGTTCTTAATTTGTTCTTAACACTAATGTGCCCAAATCAAGAAAGTTATAGCATATTATTTAAAAATCCAAGAAAAAGACTAAATTGAAAAACAGTTACATCTTGAAACTCTTCTATTTTCTTTTCCTAGAAAGGATTTGGAGTTGATGCCTATAATAATGTTCATATAACAAGTCTTACTACTTTCACATATGGGAGAAATGATGGCTGCCCTATTCACCACATTTAATTCATGCATCCAGCGTCCTAATGCTAACCTTAAACTGGAACACATGCTGTGTGCTGTGTGGGGATAGAGACATGCAAGAAATAAAAATCCTGCTCTTAAGAGTCTTTAATTTTCTAAGTAAAAGAGACATGCCAGAAAATTTTACAAAATAGGGGGAGGGAGAGGTCTATAGGACCAGGATAGGCAAAGCACACAAACATAAACTGTTTTGGACTTGAGGAGATTCAGGAAAGAACTCACAAATAAGGTCATGTTTGAGTTTAATCATTAGTTGAGCCTCAAGGGGAAGGGCAGTATTTGTGACCGACAAATAGTACAAGCCCGATCTGCCCAGGGCATGATGAACAACGTTAGCCCACTATCCTAGAAACCTACAGGACATAGAGATAGAGCCAAGTCTAGAGGGGAAAAGTGGGACTCAATAGTGAGAACTTTGAATGCCATGCAACAGATTCTGCTTAATCCTGTTTTAAAAGGAAACCACTGAAAGTTTTTGAGTAAAGAGAGCCATGACCTATCTAGTACTTTGAGAACAGAAATAATGACAGGGTGAAGAGTAGACAAGGGAGCACTGTTGGAAGACTATCTACCTCACTGTGAAACATAATATGGTATTTCACAGATTATATGCATATAATTTCACCTTATCTCCACAACCACCTCATCAGGAGTGAAGGCAGTGACAACAAGGGTAAAGAGAAGAAGATACAACAGAGATGATGGTAGTAAAGCAAAGCTCTAAAATATGCCTATTGATTTGAATGAAGTAGGAGTGATCTATTTAAGATACTCTAGGAAAGAAATGTGAATCAAGAATTTCATATCCAGCAAAACTGACTTTCAAGTATACAGGACACAAACTATTATCACCAACATAAAAGAACTCATTATTGTTCCCATAGATATTTCCTAAGGAATTTATTAGTGAAAATGTTTCAGATAATCAAAATACCTAAAGGGACATTGACACAAAGACTAGTGGTAGCAATAACTAATACTTATTTGTAGAACTAAGACTAAATAGAGGTTAAAAGTATAGTGTGCATGGCTACATGCTCTGACAATGATTACATATAGCACAACTATTAAAAATAATGGTGGATGAGAGACGACTAGAACAAGTATGGCTGGGAAAATGCAGTGAAGCTTTCTGCAAGTAGATGTCAGGGCCTTAGGTAAATAAAAGAGCAGTGAGAAAAGCAGGCTAAGCTACCCCACCCTAACCACAGAACATCAGCACTTAAGGGAAGAGTGGAGGACTCAGCGTATGAACTGAGACAAGTCACAAGACCAGGACAGACTCAAGGGGTGGAAAAGGAGGCTCCACCTTCTCATAGGAAGAGCTGCAAAGATCTGTGGCATTCTTGCAATCCTGGAGCATTCCTGAGAGCTTCATTTCCACTTTAATCCTTACCAACTAGATGACATATGAACTCTTCCAGGACCCAGATGAAAAGCCCACTCACGGAACTTAGCATCCTCATCTTGTGTTCTGAGGGCTCATGAGATTCACACTCTAAGTCAGGTCTCCCCAGTCCTACACACTTGCCTGGTAGTAAACTAGTCACCAGGGAGAGGACCATATTTTTAGGTACTTAGTAGCTGATTAATGGTCTTATACTCAAGTAATGTTTGGTAAAGAATTTTTATAATATACACTGGAATGGTACTTAATACTGTTGTTAGAGACCCTTTTTTACATAAAAGAAAACAAATTGGTAAAAATCTAGGCCCTCTATTTTCTGTCAAGTTTAAGCAAAATAGTTGTATAAATTCAAAATTTTACTTAAAAAGTCCTGTTAAAGAAGGCATCACATTTGTAATGTGATGGTTAAGAGAATGGGCATAGAGTTAGACATATCTGGGTTCAAATCCTGCGCTCACCACTTATGTTTTAGCTGTAACCTGGGGTGAATCATCTGATACTGCAAGAGCTTTGGTTTCTTCATCCATAAGATAACTTTAGTAAACGTGTTCTTCACAGAATTAATTAAAGGATTTGATGTAATAATGCATGTAAAATAATGAGTATTCAATAATTATTGGTATCCAAATCAGACAGACTTTCAAAGGGGCCTGAAATGCATTTATACTTTAAAAGTTTTGATAGGAAATATTAAAAATCAAAATGTATTTATGAACTTTCAATGTTACTTAAGCATGCTACCAGTTACATTTTATAGTCAAGTTGCTAAAAAAGCCGATCCAACTGAGGAAACTGACATGATAAATTATATTTTAGAAAGATTCTTATAGTGGCAGCAGAACATAAAACTGGAGGTTGGAGCTGATGACAGATTGCAAGCAGACAGGCCTTTCAGACGCAGCCATAGCCCGGGATCAAAATTTTAAGAGCAGTGGTCATGGGGAGGGATAGAAAGATAGGATAAAGAGATACCTAGGAGATGAAATACACAGATTTCGTTTTTAAGGATGGTAAGGTTAAGTTTGAAGTTGAATCTAAACTACCAGATTGTGAAGACTCATATTATATCCAGAAATCTGTAGGCTGAGGATCTCTAGAGTGTGCAATTTGAGCCACGGATAAATGATGTTATAAGCACAACTTGGAAAGTTTGAAGACAAGCATACATATTTAAAACCAAATACTAGTTTGCCCTTTATAAAAATGTCTGAATTAACTAAGGTCATCATCATAATATGTAGAGTAACCCTACCCGGTTCATAGTTCAGCATCTCAGAACATAGAAATGTGGATGCCAAAAGAATTTTCTAGGGCTTGGGAAAAGCCCGTTTAAGGTTTTAAAGTGTGAAGCACTTGACTTCTAACAGCAAGTATACAGAAAGAAATCTTAGGCACAGAATAAAAGTCACATTTTCACAGGTTCTCAAAATAGCAAAATATTATTCATTCACATCTCAGATGTTCTTCTTTTTGGAATCAAAATAAGCAGACGTTTAATTCTGAGAACCATAATTTATAAGTTTTCCTTGATTATGCACAAATATTTATAAGATATGGACTGATTCTAATTAAAATGAAATCTTAACCCAGGTACTAGAAATTACCTTTTTACACTATTAAGTTCATTTCATCCTATCTTTTCCTTCTTCTCCTATTCCCTCCCCCCAACCGCATAACAATATCTAATCCTTCCATCCAAATGGTACATAAACAAGCATAGTTTTCTTGGGAATTTGAAGTTACAATTAAAATACTTAGATACAGACTATCTTAGATTAATGATTCCAATCATATGATTCTAATAATCAGTAAACACAGAAAGGACAAACTGTGAATGCAGCAAAACAAATATCTTAGAAGCTGGGTCTATTGTTAATGGGGAAATGCCATTTTTATAGTCTCTAGAAGGTACAATACACCTCATTCAGTCATTTAGAAGGAACCCAGCTATTTTAGCCATACCCGTAAATCTGTTCACATTAGGTAATTATAGGGTTGGAACTAACAAGCAAGAAGATATGAAAGAATATAAAATATTATGCATCATGAACTGAATTTAGAACTCTTTGTGTTTCATACAAAGTGGGAAGGTCAAGAAAAAGTGGAGGTGTAAGAACTGAAAGAACTTCAAGTTGAAAAAAGACATGAACTGCAATTATCTTCATATGCCCTATTTAGAAAAACATTTTGAAGCGTTAAAAAAAAGAAGGTATTTGTTGACTACATTTTTAAACTTTCCATTAATTAGTTATGCTTCAGAACTCATTCATTAAACACCGTAGGACTTTTGACACACTAAAGAATTATGCACCTACCAAAAGACTGTTTAGGGGCAAGGATGCAAAAGAATAAAACTGCACCTGTTTTTTGGATCCAGAAATTTTAATTAATTTTAAAATGACCTTCCTTCTCTTCCTTTCAACCAGCAAAATATCAGTATTAAGGGAGAGCAGGGCCTGCACATTTCTCTTATCTGACCAACTTAGACAAATTCTCATTTTTCCAAGTGTACTCAAATGTGCTTCTGTTTAATCCTTACAAGGCAAAAAAAAATCATTAGACAAGATGAAAAAGGACATATTTCAATGTTCCAAGCCACAATTTTCCATGAAAAAGTTATGAATATCTGTGTACCAAAAAACACAGCAACAATCACTACAAAGCACAAACTACAGGAGGTGCAAAGAGACATAGATAAGGCACATTAACAATAGGACACTTTAGCATGCCACTCCCCATTCAAGGATAGGAAAAAAGTAAATGTATAGAAGACCTAACCAACTTACTTAATAAGGTAGAGCACCTAAAGATATTTCTCAAACTTTGCACCCTGATAATTTCTGGAACTTTTCATTAAGTTTGCAATTATTCCAAAAATAAGCAACCAAAAAATTGCAAGAAGGAGAAGGAGGCAAAGGACAGAGGAAGGGGAGGGGAGAAGTAGGAAGGAGAAAGAGAAGAAAAAACAGGAGGAGCTGGAAAGGAATGGTCATCAAAATGTCAGGAGTAACAATTTTCCTCTTTCTTTCTTAAAACATTAAGCAATCATGACCATTAAAGAAACCCCTCCCCTCATTTTTAAGTAAGATGAAGTATTTTTTAATTTAGAAAAGTCTGAAAACATGCACTGTTGCTCAGTGGTTGAGTGTGGACCCATGAACCAGGAGGTCATGGTTCGATTGCTGCACAGGGCACGTGCCCAGGAGGCAGGCTCAATCCCCAGTAGGGGGTGTGCAGGAGGGAGCTGACCAATGATTCCCTCTGATCATTGTTTTTATCTCTCTCCCTCTCCCTTCCTCTCTCTGAAATCAATAAAACAAAACATGCATTCTCAATGGAAACTACCCTGAGATATCATGAAATGGAGCCAATGTGATGATCTGCAAGTCTAGAAGCTGGCTGAGTTAGGGAAGGCCCTTCTAGCAGGTTGCAGGCCCTTCCAGCGAAGCACAGGCAGCAGTGTGTACCCAGCTATAGCTGCCTGGAAGGTGGATCCTGAAGACTGTGTGAGCACAAGGGTGGGTCTGAGTCACGGCAGATTCACTCTTTGAGGCACATAGTGCAGTCATCTCTGTCTTGCAGCATCACACCCCCTCTCCTGCAGAAAGTCACCAGGGGTCCACAATCCTAGCATACAATCCCCTCAGATCGCCTCTCCGCTACACCTAGACTGGAGGAAGGCTCAACACGGAGAGGAGCTCCAGAAACCTGTCTCCACATCTGTCTCTCCAGAGATTATCCAAATCACAGACTGATAGAGAGGACAGGGTCATTCAGGGTCTCATGGACCTATGCAACCCCGCCAGCCCCTCTGCAGTCTGTCAGCATCTCGCCCCCCTACCTCTCCGGCTTACCTCTGCCTTGGGAAGATCACTTCCGGATCAAAACATTTTTTTAAACAAAAACCTTCTGACTGCTTTTTAGCTGAACTAATCCTTATTAGAGGCCCAATGAAAAAGCAAATGAAAGGTTGCCAAAGAGGTGTACATATAGTTTCACTCATTAAGCCCAGAGATGAAAAGTCTCTGACTCCCAAGACTTTTGAGGAGGATAAACTAAAAGCACACACTCAAGGAAATACAATGTGACAGCTATATGATGAGATTGGCCCAATACCCAGAAGCCCTGTGTTCATTTTTACTGTGTCACTAGGCAAAACCAGCTACCATTTTATTTTAAAACAAAAAGAAAATGCATTCTGTCTGTCTCACTGAGCAAATGATTGCAGCTTAACAGACCCAGCACTGAACTCAGGGCTTTCTCCATCCCTCCTTTTAGAAAAAAAAAAGTTACCAATGAAGAATATAGGCAACGCAAATGGCATGAGCACACAGCTGAGCCATTTATCACAACGGTCCTCCGTATAATATATTGGATGTCTGTTCTCCCACCTGCCATTGACAGGAACGTGCAGGAAAAGAAAATGCAGCTGGTTGGGGCTTGTGTCTTAGCCTCTTCTTTAAGCAAACAAGAATGGCTGTAGTATGGATATGCTTCATTTTACTACAAAGAATCATTCTGACAAAATGTGCACTTGCTATGAAAGATTACATACAACTCCTTTATACTCCAGGAAACAGAACAGAACAAGCACTCAGTAGCATTAAACACACACAGTGCTGACTAAACAGTTAAGAAAAATGTTTACAAACAACAGTGTTCAGTCGTTTGCAACTCTGCACCATGGCCTCTAACTCTTACAAAGTTACGAGGACCTGTTTTCCTGGGAGGGGTCGCTGTTTCTCAGTGCTCAGTTCTGTCTCTGCCAGGTAATTGGGCTTTTTGAGATCAGTTCCTCATTTCTGTGCTGGATTTTGCTTTTGCAGTTGCTAAAATACATCAGTCAATCCAGTATTAACGAGAATAAGTGGCTTTCAAGCGATGGTAGGTTGACCTCGGAAGCTAAAAAAATCCAATAGTTTAAAATTGAGCTCATTTTTCATGAGACACAAGCCAGGAAAAATGTGATCAAAATGGAGTTGACATCCTGCAATTCTAACTTATTTCACTTGAGGAAAAAGCCAGAAATGATTTTCCTCTGACTTTATTATTGCTTCCTTTTATAGCTATGTGGGCTTCATGAACTTGCTGCTGATATTGGAGCAAAAAAAAAAATAATCTAAAATATCACTTAGCATTTGTTCTACCAATACATATATTACACTGTCCCCAAACATGTAAATTAAAAAAATGTTTTGTCATTTACATGTACTGCCACTGCCTTTTTTGTTAGTGCAACTAATTACTAGGTCTCTGAATTTTTGAATGAATTGATTATTAGCCAAATAATTTTCCTGGCTTGTGAATGGACAAAACCAGTTTTAAAAGCCTAAATCCACTTGCATTGTGATTACTCCAATATAGTGGGTCAAATTCATTTATTGTCCCCATCACTTTCAGCTCGCTACTTAGGTCCGCTGTGATGAGGTAAAAAGATTTAGAGTAAGATGATCTGTACTCGAGCCCTCACTCATGTACTAGCCGGGCAAGTCACCAAACATTTTTGGGCCTCACTTTGCTCATCTCTAAAGGAAAGTGTTGAATGAGACAGGTTCTATTGCCCCTCTGAGACCAGCATTCCAGATTACTAACCTGACAATCACTCCACAAGCCATTCCCACACTTACCAACATGGAGGGACAGCCAAGTCAGGCTCTAGTCTAAAAAGTGCTATCCTATTGTTGCCAAAGAAAGTGTAGTCCAACCCTCCTGCAGCCCATTAGGCTGCGACCAGTACTAACGTTCCTTGCTGAAGCAGCATTACTGGTTTTCACTAAGATTTATCGTCTGATCAGTGACCCAGTTTCCAAAGTCAGCAAGCAAAGGCAATTTCTCTTAAGAAACCTGAGAAGCAAAATCTCTAAACCGGTTACGCATTTGCTACTACATTAAGAAAGTTCACAGTACCTAAAATAGCCACCACCTCATCATCCTGGATGACTTCCAGGGAGCCTGAGACCACAAAGCAGAGGGCATCCACGCTTTCCCCGGCGTGGTAGATGAGGTCCCCGGGCGCGCAGTGAATCGTCTGGAATTCCACCGCCAAGGCGCGCAGGCACCCATCGCTGGCCAACCGAAAGGCAGGGTGTTCATTGAACACCTTGCGGTTTAGGTGAACACAGATATCAGCTCTCATGTCCTTCGGGCAGATGGAGAGAACCTGAAGAACGTGAAAGAGGAATAAGTGAGAAGAAATGAGAAAGGGGCTATTTCAGAGAAAAAAAATGTCCTCCCACAAATATTTATGGACTATGACAAAGTCTGTGACACACTGTACTTGATACTGGGAAGGAAGAGTTCAAAGACACAGCCCTGCTCTCAAGGACCAAATAATAACCCGGTGAGGTGGGCTGATGAGCAATGGACTCTTTCGATACAGTACCACGTAGTGAAACATAGAGAGAAGAGTCTGGGGGTGGTCAGGAGAGTCTCAGAAAAAAAACAACAACATAATATAACTTCACCCAAGGGCCAACTAAAATAGGGCGTTAACATTCATTTTAGTCTAGTCTCTATTTTAGAATGTTTTATAACTAAATTAAAATTCAGGAGAATGTACTTTATTCTACATCAGAGGTGGATTTATAGAAACCAGTTATAAGAAAACAAAACCAACAAAAGCACCCTTGTGACTTCATTTGCTGTCACTGGCTGCTATAACTCCACTTTTTTCTGTGCATTTTTCCGCTCAGATGTTTTATTTTGCAGATGAATTTATGCCCAGGAAGTGAAAAGTGTATCCACCAGCCTTCTGTAGGGCTTGGGCAATTGCAAATGTCAATGCCGGCAAAGTGGGCACATCATCTTGCTGGCAGCCCTTGCATTCTGGCCTTTGACTCCTAAAGACTGCTGAGGACAGCAGCACAATTCAAGCTCTAGGCATCCCTTAGAAGAGCCAGGGTTAGAGTGATTTGATTGCCGACAGCTTTCAGACAAGGCAATTAAAGACCCAGACTAAAATAGACATTATCCTCATATTTAACCAGGGCATCATCCAGCAAGATGTGGTTGCAGAAGTCAGTACTACCCAATTTAAAGATACATGTGCAAGCTCGCTTAGAACCTTCTCCCAATCCCCTTGGTAAACTATTTTTTATAATCAGAAATTATTTTCTTTGCTAGGCTTTCAATCCCTCAAGCTGAAGTCTAAGCTGATCCCCCCTCGCCCATTAAGTTACACTGAGTAATGTATTCATATAAAATAGTTTTCTTTCCTACACTAATTGCATTTTAACCTTTAAAAATAACCTAAAGGTTAAAATAATCCCCTGATTGTTCCTTTTATGTGGAGCTCAATATCAATGAACAGTTGGTTATTTCCCTGTGTAGAAAAGTCCATCATAAATGTCAAGACCTTAATTAAATTATGCTGTCAGTATCCCTTCCCTTAACCATTTTTAAAACCGCATATATCATTTTACATATATAGTATATCTGTGGGGGGGTTTCATACTCCTTTGAATTCCTATAGGTAACAGCAATTCAGCCCACCTAGCTTTCTGAAGAAATATCATCTTTAGGGAAAAGAATGCCTAGCAGAGCTTCAGAAGCAATTGGCACTTCATTTCCACATCAGTTGCTTTTCATAACACTGTAATATTTTATTTAATATATGAATGTTTAGTGACTTCTGACAGCATTATTCATTCAATAGCTACTATGGGGTACACCACTGCATTAAGTCCCTGGAACTAGAAGAATAAATATGACACTATTTGCTTTGGAGTAGATAACCATGTAGTAGGGGGAGTTAGGTATGTAAAGAGACAATTATAACACAATGAGAAAAAATGACAGGGCATGGTCAGGTGACATGGGACATGTGCTGCTTAGAAGTCATTACTTATGACTTAGAGGTAGCATAAAAGATTGGGCTCCAGAGGATAGGTCTGGGTGCAAATCTATCACTTACCACCTCTGTAACCTAAGGTATTTAATCTCTCTAAACTTCATCTGTGAAATGGGTTGATAGTGTTTATTTCATAGGCTCATTACTGGAATTAAATGAAAGGGCTTAAGCTTAGCCCAGTTTAGCCTTGCACATGGCAAGGGCTAAAGAAATGGATTAACCTTATTGAAAATGAGTATTCCTACAAAGTTTATTGTCACTTTAGCTCCCTACAAAAGCCATTTGCTATTTTTCCTTTTCTACCGCTTTCTAAATTATGTATCTTGACTGTTTGATGAGATTTAGGCACAATTAAGAAAATATTTCAGCATGAATCTAAAGTTATTTCAAGGACTAGCTAATGTTAATATTTTTCTCAAGTTGAAAATAAAATGAATGCTAGGAAAGCAAAAAAGTAAAAATAATTTTAAAGTACACACACATTAACATTACACTGAATAGCTTAATGGAAAAATGAATCGTTCTTCTATTCCATTTACTTTGCAGAATTTTCATTGTCTTAGATTCATTTTGGTAATAGTCATTTTATGTTATTTTAATTCTTTCAGGATTCATGCTGCAAATTAAATTTTCCAATGTTAGCAACATTCTCTGTTTAGTGGCATATCAAAGAGAATTTTTATTAATTTAAGTGGATCTTCCCTTTATGTTTTACTTCATTTATGACACTGATTTATCATTTTGATTGGTGGTATATACTAAAGTCCAGATGTCATAAACCAACAAGTTAAAACTTCATGTTAAATAGACCAGAGCCACACCTCTGTCTCCATACCTAGATAGCATATGTGCCTTACATGGTGTGTCTGCCATCTAAATATGAGTATAGTATTATTTTTTTCTATAAATGAAGGCACTAATAAATGTCTTACGTAGTAAAAATTTAGTTTTAAGTGATAAAATTATCATTCAAGGTGACACTAAGACCTGGCCCATTGATCCCAATTCAATGCACTTGGCCTTGAATGTCATATCCAATCTCTTGTAAGTTACCTAATGGGTATCTCATAGTTATAAACAAATAAAATTACATTTCAGTAGAAAATATTTAAGTTAAAGTGACTTTTATTTGTCTCTAGTGTTGATTATTTATCCCCTCTTCATATCAAGATACTTATAAATTAAAGTTGATTCTTAATTAAGACAATAAGTTTTCACTTTGGAAGAGCTATGGCTGCATGCATATAAGGAATCATTTTTAGAATTCCGCAAATAAATTCCTGGGGTGGGGGTGGGGGGAATGACATGGTTGGGAAAATAACTCTTTTGATATTATTTATGATACCAGTCCCATTAAACCTAAGATCAAGAGGTATCTTAACAGACATCCTTCTGGCTCCAAAGATCTAACCTCAACACTGCAACTAGAGAACACTTAGTACAACACAAAATGATCATTTTACCTTGCTCTCTTAAAACATCCAATGGCCTGCTTCCCCAGGTAAAGCCGAAGTCCTAACCAAGCACGCAAGGCTCTTTACGATGGGAGCCTCCTTCAGCCACATCACTTACTACCCTGCTCCAACCCTGCATCCGGTCACACAGTATTTCTCGCTCTCTGAACCTGCCATACTCTCTCATGACTGCCTGCCTACACGCTGTTAACTTCAGCCTGTCATATCCCATCATCCCCTTCTCTGCCTAGTCACCTCTGATTCACCCACAAAGCACAGACCATCCCTCTCTTTGCCATAAGTTCAATTTATAAACAGCTCTATCATAGAATTGGTAATGCATAGAAAGGGAAAAAGAGAATAAGAGTGTTATGATCTACATTTTTTTAAAATAATAGCACACAATAGTAACATTGAATTATCAGAGTTGAAAAGATTTCAGCCTAAGGATTTCAAATTTTTACTTTCAGCAGTAAAGTCATTCTTTGGTTTTTATAATGAAATATTCCTTATGCCTAATAGATAAAGCTGATACAAGCAGAATTATGCTGGGTGAAGCTCTGATGGGATGGTAGACTCCCAGGCAGGGGTCCACAGGGGCACATTCAGTCATTCATCTAACTCATAGCTATCAAGTGCTAGTCCTGTGTTAGTTACATGCTGGCTACTATGCAAGAGCAAAAACTTCACAGTGCCTGCCTTGCTGGAGCTTCCACTCAGGAAAGGCTTTAAAAAATCACTCTTCCTAGTCTAATGCCCCATTTTACAAATGAAGCAAATGTATAGCATAAAGGTTATGAGATTTGCTCGAGGCCTCTCAATAAGTTACCAGCAAAACCCAAAACTCTTGACTGCCCACTCTTAAGCCATGCTCCTCAATGAAACGCAACCAGGAATAAAATAGAACATCTGGCACTTTCTGATGTTTCCTGGTTCTTTAAATAGTACAAAAATATAAATGGTGATTTCTGAAAATCATTTAGAGTCTAATTAATCAAACTAAGTTTACTTATTAGGAAATCACGAATGTCATCACCACCACAGAACTACCTAGATCTCTTTGCAAATTTGTTTTCATTCCTAAACAGTTTAATTTTAGCTCCAATAAATGTATTATGTTTTAGAGTGTCAGTAAAGACATAACTATTCATTGATAAGTCATTTATTTATGCTATTACTATTTGCCAAAAGGAAGTCATCTTATTAGAAATATGAGTTTTAGTATATTTATGAAAAGGACCTTAGCTAGATACTAGTATAGAGTGAACATTTGGTAAATCTCACTCTCCTTAATTCCCTTCCCCCATCACTTTCATCCATTATGGTATTAGTAATTTAGAAAAAGCTTAGAAGACTGAGCATAATTACTTTAATTAGAGGCCAAGGAGTTGAATCAAGATCCTCTAGAAATTGTTTGTCTGGAGAAAGTCAAAAGAAGAAGGCTTTCTCCTCTCTTATTCATTCTTTAAATATACTTAAAAATGTATTTTAACAATCATTATACTCCATATAGGAAATAAAAAAACATAAAGAAGAAAATAAAATTTCTCCATTATTTATACATATTTATATACCATTTTCATAAAATTTAAATCTCTAAAGGTTGATTTCCTGCCATAGTCACCTGATATCACATTAAATCATTTCCCATGACACGACCTAGTGACTTAAAAATATAATTAGAATCACTGCATAATAGTCCATTATATAATTGAACACAATTCATTTAACCACTTCATTATAATTGGATATTAAGATTTTTAGTTTTCCCTTTCATAAATCAAGTTGTAATAAATACCCTATACTGATAACTAATTGTTTAAGGATAGATTTTTTAGAAGTAAAATTAATGGGTAAAATACTATAAAATCATTTCAAATCTCTTGACAAATCGCCTTTCAGAACAGGTATATCAAATTACACCCATACCAGTAGTGTATGAGAGTATCTCAGTATTTTTAATAATCCTCACAAAATCTCCCTTTTGCATTTGAAGAGAAAAGGCAATTTTATGTGAAAGAGAAGTATATTCATATAGTGTAATGACATAGAGAGCTGGAGAGTTTTAGTCTTACCAGAGGTAGTCTCCTGCCACTGTGCCCTAGTTCAATGACCACAGATTGGTCAGTTTTAATCAACCTATAACCAATTCCTAATGTGCAAATGGGGCTGATAGGGATAATTTTACTTTAAGTGCCTGAAAGTAGTCAACTAAACAGGGCTCCCTCTTGAGGTCCATTACTGCTCTAAAGTAAATTATTGTATTGATTATCTATAATCAGGAATAATAAAGTGTCAGCTATTTTTAGTAACAATTGCTAATAAGTGAAAAAGATTCCCCTGTTTTCTTTCTTAGGACAAAGGAATATATCCATTAACAACATTTTGCTAGGCAATGCAGCTACCACTGACATTCTTCAAAATTATTGATTCTTTTGGTGCAATTAAGTTAGGCACTGCTGATTAATGTCTCCTCACCAATCCAATGGGTCGGTATTAAGTTAGTAAAAATCCATGGGAAGAGTCAGGCAAATGACATTTAAACATCAAACATTTTTACAATCCTTCCTGGGAATGAAGTACTCAAAGACTACCAATAAATGAAGTAAAATTCTCTACAGGCATTCAATTCTCATTCATTTAATGGGAAGAAAAGAAAGCTCACCTTATTTTAAAATAAATAAATAAAATTTAAAAAAGCGTTAACCCCACAGCCATGTGCACCAAGGGAGAGCCAGCTGTCTGAATATATGTCTTCCAACTTCTGGGGTTATCAAAACCTCCAAGGAATTAACTCAGGAACAATGTAATGAAATAAAACCAAAGTACATTAACATCCTTTATTTAAACTGAAAGGTCATATTTAGACCAGTGAGAGATTATAGATTAAAATTCATGTGTTTCACTTTAGAGATAAATTTCCTGTGAACAGACCTCGTGTACAAAAGTGAGGCTTAAGTTTTTTGTTTAAAATTATAGAGAACCAATTCTATCAAGTTGTTCATGGTGCTGGTTTTGCAGTAGTGTGACTAATGGAAAAAAAATTGTTACCATTTTTTAACTTGTTAAATAAAGCTGCAGATGTTTGGGGCCACTAACTTTCCAAAGTGAGGGCTCTGGCGACATTTAGATTTTCTATTGTTATCCATTCTCAATCTTATTTTTGTGCTTTTTAATATGCATATATTTGACTAAATAAGAATACTTTTCTTATTTATCAAAAATATTAGAAATATTTTCTAAAATTAGAAATATATTTTAAAATATATTTGATTAATTATCCAGAGTGGAAATAATATTGGAAATAACCTGACCATGATTTTTTTACAGTTACCTAAGACAAATGAGGTTCCCCAGCTCCTTTAAAAGAATGAGTTCCTCACATACATTGTGGGTGGAAGTGAATTGGTACTTCAATTACTTGGCTATATTGACAAAAGTTAAATATATATACATATATATATATATATATATACACACACACACACACACACACACAGACACACACACACACACATACTAGAGGCCCAGTGCACAAAAATTTGTGCACTCAGGGGGGTCCCTCAGCCCGGCCTGTGCCCTCTCACAGTCTGGGACCCCTCGGGGGATGTCCGTCTGCTGGCTTAGGCCCGATCTCCTGGGGATTGGGCATAAACTGGCAGTCAGACATCACTCTGGCAGCCTGGGAGCCCTCAGGGGATGTCTACTTGCCAGCGGGGAGCAGGCCTAAGCTGCAGTCGGACATCCTTAGCGCTGCTGAGGAGGCAGGAGAGGCTCCCACTGTGACCACTGTGCTGGCAGCATGGGCGGGGGCCAGCTGGTTTGCCCTGAAGGGTGTCCTGGATCAGGGTGGGGGTCCCGCTGGGGTGCCTGTCCAGCCTGTGAGGGGCTGATGGCTGTTTGCAGGCTGGCCACAACCCCTTCATGTGGGGGTTCCCCGCTGGGGTGCCTGCCCAGCCTGGGTGAGGGGCTGAGGGCTATTTTCAGGCTGGTCAAGACCCCAGTGGGGACCCTCATCCCATGGGGGTTTGGCCAGCCTGGTTGAGGGGTTGATGGCTGTTTGCAGGCTGGCCACACCCACTTCAGGGTGGGGGTCCCCACTGTGGTGCCTGGCCAGCCTGGGTGAGGGGCTGATGGACGTTTTCAGGCTGGCCATGGCTGCTGGCTGGAAGCAGGTATCTGGGGTTTATTTATCTTCTATAATTGAAACTTTGTAGCCTTGAGCAGAGCTCAGGGCCGGCAGGGCAAGCGGGAAGCTTGGCTTCCTCCATTGCCGGGGGCAACCCAAGCCTCCTGCTTGCTCCAGCTCCGTGGCCACCGCCATCTTAGTTGGGTTAATTTGCACATCTGCCCCTGATTGGCTGGTGGGTGTGGCTTGTGGGTATAGCAGAGGTACTGTCAATTTGCATGTTTCTCTTTTATATACATATGCAACCAGTATGACTGAAGGACCAGAGCGACAGGAACAACCAGTTAACCAGTTGATATGACATGCACTAACCACCAGGGGCAGACGCTCAATGCAGGATCTGCCCCCTGGTGGTCGGTGCACTCCCACAGCCAACCTTCCGTGGCCCCTCCCCCAGGCCGGCCACTCCCCCCAACCGGCCAACCTCCCAGGGCCCCACCCCTGGATGGCTAACCTCCTGCAGCCCCTTCCTCCCACCCCCCTGCCCGGCGACTCCCCCAATAGGCCTCGTTCACCGGCCAGGCTGAGGGACCCCATCTATGCACAAATTCATGCACCGGGCCTCTAATATATATATATATATATCCTTATATAATAAAAGGGTAATATGCAAATTGACCAAACAGTGGAATGACCAGAATGCCCATGGCCCCTCGCTCCAGGCAGGGGGCCAGCTGGGCCCCAAAAATGCACGAATTCATGCACTGGGCCTCTAATATATATATCTGCTAATACTCAACAATTTCACTTCTAGGTATATGTCCACCAGAAATGTCTATATATGAAACAAACCACGCAAAATAAAGTGTTTGTAGCAGCACTACTCATAATAGCTCCAAACTGAAATTACCAAAAGATCCTTAAACATTAGAATAAATAAAGACATTGTAGCACAATCACACAATGGACTGATATTCAGCAACAATTATTGTGATTATGAAAACTTATGTCTCAACCTATTATTCTTCCAAAAAAGAAAGCAAAATAAAATTCCTAAAGATATGCATCATCTGTCTTTCAAATTATTTATGCCATGTAATATACCTACACACACACACACACACACACACAGACACCAACTAAAAAATAAGGTAGTCAAAAATAGTCACAGAGTAGTAAATAAAGCCAAGGATATGTGTATTGATTACATTTATTTATATTACACTAATTGCAAAAATAATTTGAGATTTGGTTATAAAAAAGTGCATACACACAGTATATATATATATATATATGTGTGTGTGTGTATGTATACGTATATGTATATATGTATATGTACTATGTATGTGCATATATATATAGATAAAAAACATATAGAAAATAACTAGAAAGTTCAATCATCCTGAAAAATTTGAAAAATTAGAAAGTGAAAAAACTAAATGAGATAAAATGAAATACCACATTGGAACAATTGAGATCATATTGAAACATTTTTTCACAACCCTAACACTCATCTATAGATTACAGATATGGTATATGTATATACATATCTGTGTGTATGTATGTAAAATGCACTATAAAATCAGAAATCTTTCAAAGAGCACCATGCTCTTCCACTCTTCCAATATGCTGCCATTTATCAGACTAGACCCCAATCAATAAGTTCTTATGAGTAAAGCCTGTTCTGTTATTACTTATAATTGAAATAAGACAGTAATATTAGACTGGGCTTTCTGGTAAATTAAACCCTTCACTATTAGCAAAGTGCCTCAGAAGTTTAGCTCTGTGGGACCAGAGGATAGACAAGGGTATAGTTATTTGAATACTTATATGCACAAATGTGCTTCCTATAGTTTTCTATGGCAGTAACTCATGCATAAGTAAAATATAAGAAACAACATATAGACTATAACAAATATAAAAATGTAACATGTAAAATAAATGTAATTCCTAAAGTTAAGAAAATTAAAAGGAAAGCCTTATATTAAAGAAGATAATTATAATGCATATCCTACAAATGACTCATATCCAAGATATAAGAAAAACACCTACAAATCAATAAGAAAAAAAGTAGACAACTTTTTTAAAAAATTAGTCTACTATCTTAAGTTGGTATCAATGCTGTTTATAAGACCCCCAAAACAGAACAGTGGATATTGCTATTTAATTGCTTACTTAATAGTATATGTGCTGTGATGGTGACTAAAATGTTTTAACGTAAAGTTTTTAGGACCAAAAATAAGCTCACTTTCCTTATTTGCATGAGCCCTAAGTAGCAGAGGAGAATATATATTAGAGGCCCGGTACACAAAAATTTGTGCACTCGGGGGAGGGGGGTGTCCCTTAGCCTGGCCTACACCCATTTGCAGTCCAGGACCCCTTGGGGGATGTCCGCCTGTTGACTTAGGCCCACTCCCTGGAGGATCAGGCCTAAGCTTGCACTCAGACATCCTTCTGGTAGCCAGGGAGTCCTCGGGGGATGTCTGACTAAAGGCTTAGGCCCCCAAGGGAGCTGTGATGAGGAAGCTGGGGTGACAGAGGAGCCACGCTGTCCCTCCCCGCCGCCCTGGGTCGGGACGCACATGGGACACCCAGACAGTGGACGGGTGGGCTGGCAGATCGCACTTGCCCCACCCAGCCACCCCGGGTCAGGTCACACACGGGACGTCCGGGTGGGCCGGCCAATCGCTGCTGCACCACCCAGCTGCCCCAGTCGGGTCGCACACGGGATGCCCACCACCCCAGGTCGCAGATAGCAGGCCTGGATGGCGGCAGGGCAGGCAGATGGAGCTGTCCCGCCCCACCACCCGGGGTGGCAAATAGCAGGCCTGGATGGCGGCAGGGCAGGCAGCATGGCACTGACCCGCCCTGCCTGCAGTATGCAAATTAGCTGCCATCTTTGTTGGTGGTTAATTTGCATATCGCGCTGATTAGCCAATGGGAGGCGTAGTGAAGGTACAGTCAATTACCATGTTTGTCTATTATTAGGTAGGAGATATATATATATACCCTTAAAGGTCATTAGTATTCTTAAATATTCTAGAAACCAAACCGTCATCTTTTTGATATAGCATGCTCCATTAACATTATTTAAAGCATTTGGAAGAAATTAGCCATAAATGAATTTTGGTTTGTGTATTACCTACATTAATATTTGTCACCACTGTCATCATAACTGAGAAACTAAACATGTCAGTAACACTAGTCATAAATCAAACCTATCGTAATTCTTATCATCCAGAAAATAGCCATAAATAACAGAGTAAGTAATAATGCCTGTGAATAGGAGAAAAGACTGTCACGGAGCATGTAGAATTTTCATGTAACAGACACTCTCAGATGTCACTTAATGCTGCAAGCAACCCTTCCAGAGTCCCAGATCCTGCAAATATGACCTGGTTTCTGCCCATGGCAAATCAAAGACAGAAGGTTGATAGAAATTTTGCTGGAGGTGAGAGTGCCAACTCTAAGGAAAAGCAATAGATGAGAGCCTAATGCCAAAGAAATATTCAAAAACCTGAAATGTAATAATGAACATACGGAAATCAAAATTTAAAACAAAATGCCATTTATAATTCACAAAATGAAATACTTGGGTATAAATCTAACAGAATATAGACAGGATCTGTATCTTACAAATTACAAAATACTGATGAAAGTAATCAAACAACACCTAACTGAATGGAGAAATATATCATTTTAACACTCCGGTGTGGGGTGAATTTCCCGCCAAAATATAAGATGGCTCTGTCTTTTGGTTTTGTTCCATCCACCAAAAGGGTGGATTACAAACAAATATTTGGTAATACGCAGTTACAATCGGCCCGAGTTTACACGTTTCCCGCACTCCACCGCAAATCTATATGAACCGAGTTAAAGACGGCTCCCGCGGAGTACACGCAATTCACGCGAGCCGACTTAACTCGTTTCCCCCACTCCAAGTGTTAATTAATTGCAAGACCCAACATAGTAAATATGTCAATTTTCACCAAATTGATGTATGAATTTTATGCAATTTCTATCAAAATCCCAGCAATTTTTGCTATAGACATAGACAAAA